>NC_056748.1:281347902-281350402 GCF_019279795.1 Protopterus annectens
GGTCTATTCTGATCCTTGTGAACCTTGGGTAGACCATTGATACTAGGTAGTAGCGGTTGCTCTACACGAAAGTAATCGTACAACTCCTTTGTCAGTACACCCATCTTTACACATTCATCTAGGGTGTTCGAAATGGTAAAGCAACATCTGTTCACAGATTCCAAATCGATCTTCTCATAGGATAAAGAGTTCAACATATCCTGCATGCTGTCCACATAGAAGGACTTGTCCATGACCACAAGGCGGCCTCCTTTGTCCGCTGGTCTGATTACAATTGTGTCATTCATTCTAAGATTTGTCAATGCTTCTTTCTCAGTATTAGATAAATTCTCTTCACTTATGATGGAATCATAACCCAATCCTTGATATAGTTGATTCTCAACGCCTTTGATGAAGGTATCAAGGCAAGAGGTTAAAGGAGGGTTATACAGACTCTTTCTCTTAAAACAATGTTCATTTGTAGAACTCTGCGGGTCAAACATCAGCTTTAGGCCCACATTTCTAACAAAGTCTCAGGGATATCATAATATCACTGATGTCCAATTTCGTGCTTGGAATGAAGGTGAGGCCTCTCAAGGACCCTTATTTCATTTCGTCAGACAGTGTTTGGAAATATTCCAAACTAATGTTGATTTGTCCATCTCTTCCGTGTGAAAACAGATGTCTCCGCCTGATTGTCTCTCCTCTTCGGTTCCCTCTCTGTTCCATAATCGAGATCGCTTCCTCCCTGTCCGTATGGGCAGGGGAACTTCCGAAAATCCCGCTTGTCCGTAGTATGTAACCTCTCCAGATGTATCTTTCTTCTGACCGCTGGCGCCCTCGATTGGTATTGGTCAGTGTATCCACAACCGAGCCTGCGCAGGGGTAAAGTACACAGACGTCACAGAGTGGGGCGTGCTGTCCACAGTGGAAACCCTTCCAGTCACAACTGTCTCAGTCTCCTCAGACCCAACTACTGCTGTAGGGTTGCTGTTATTTCCTGAAACAGAGGGGCCTCCTTGCCCAATTGGGTTGGTGGCAGCAATGATCTTTTCACTGTCATCTCCTGTGATTTCATTGCGTGCTGCACCCGTTTGTTCAACCATTCGTTGTCCAGGTGGCATGTTACTGGAGGTATCAGTGTTGATGGCTCTAGGCCATACAAATACATGATTTAACCTAAAATCTTGTTTGTCCCTGCTCAGTTTTTTCTTTTCTGATTTAACAGGACATTGCTGAACCTAGAGACCTTATCCATAAGTTCATATAAAACACGTTAGTTAAATCAGTGCCTATAATGTCAGCGAAACGACTCTCATGTTGACTGGTGGTCACCATGAGATCATCTTCAATTGGTTTAAAATATTCAATTATTAAATTCATATGAGCCCTGCTGGCTTGCAAATTAATTAGTTGCCATTTAGCAAGTAAATCAGGGTGAGAATCCCCATAAGTGGGCATATTTAGAATGCGGAGGCCACGCGGTATCACATTAAAAATAAACTGGCCTCCAAATGCTGTCTCTGTAAGACAAGACGCTTATATTTAAATAAGTCGTTCTCAATGTTTCTCTTTAATTGTCTTACCAATACCGCGCTCTCCATTCCCGTGTCCTCAATGTTGACAGGTAAGTCATCCGCTGATAGCAATGGGTTCTCTGTACTTTCAAAGAAAAGAGAAAACCATCTATGGATCCTCTGCCAGTCGCACGTCGTGTGTTGGTAACTCCATCAACATTCTCCACTCAAATCACATTGTAAACCTCTCGGTTCTTTTGTAAGGCTCGTACCTGAACTGCCGTTTTTCAATCCAGTAGAACAATTGTTGAGAGTCGTATCCATCCCCGCAGCAAGAAAAATGACCAAAAATGCACCCAAACAAACAGGAAACAGCAGAAGTAATGTCCCAAACAGAAAATGATAATGGATACCAGGTTTACCAGGTCGCCAGATCGTGTAGCAAACAAATCCAAAGTGCGAATGTCCCCAAGTCAAACGTAGCAACTAATGCCAGCTATAGAACCAAGCCGTGAGGCAAAAGCAGTGCTCAATGTCCAGCAATGAATTTACAACTTCAACGCTAGTAGGCAATGAATAACAGTTCACTTATAAAAATACCTTTTTATTTGTACGTAAGCGCTTTCGCGACATTCAAGTCGCTTCCTCAGACGTTAAAATGTTATTTAAAATGCATCACTCACATTTATAGAGAGCATCATTTCCTGTGTTACAACATCACATCCTACGATGTCATATCCTGCTCCAAGGCAATTACTACATCCTGTTCCCATGGATGTCTCTACATACCCTTTAAGTTAGCACAGTCTAAGTCAGGTTATACATTATACTTTAAAATATCACAGTACAATTTTGCGCTTATAATGTGCCAACCGATTAAGTTCATAATTAAACACGATCTATTATCCAGACACAGAATATAAAATATACATAAAAATAAAAATAAAAATAAAGTGAGAATATATGAATATATAAACAACAAATTGGTCCAATCCATTAGATTG
>NC_056748.1:282405097-282522597 GCF_019279795.1 Protopterus annectens
ACTAGCTCCCCTCAGGAACTGTTTCATCAAGGGGTGAGAAAAAATGGGTTGCTCAAAAGAACAATGAGCCGAAATTGCTGAAGCGTGAAGTTTGATTGAAGAAAAGGAAAGTCCACCATTAAGCAGTCCTGCTAGGTAGTCAAGAATGAGGGAAAGAGAAGGATGAGAAGAGTCTTCTCCTTTAGCCAGCATTCAACAGCAAAATCTCTTACATTTATCTGCATAGGATTTTCTGGTGCTGGGCCTCCTGGCCTCAAGAAGAACTTCAATCACCTGTTGGGAAAGATTTAAAGTATTAGCCAGGCAGTTAAATGCAGAGTTTGAAGATGAGGATGAAGGACCTTTCCCCCTCCCTGAACCAACAGATCTGGTACCAGGGGAAGATGCCAAGGCTGAGCCTGTGAAAGGCTGTGGAGGGGATACCAGTGCTGCCTGGGGCAATCTGGTGCTATCAGAATAGCCTTTGGTTTTTCGTCCCTTATCTTTAGCAGCACTCTGGGAAGAAGAGAGAGAGGAGGGAATGCATAAACTAAGAGATATGTCCTTGGGAAGGACAACGCATCCACCCTCCAAGCTTTGTTGTGAAACTCCCTGGTGCCGAAGGTTAGAAGGAGATGATTGGTGTGAGAGGAGAAAAGATCCACTTGTGGGGTGCCCCAATGATGAGTGATGTGATGGAAAATGTCCTTGTTCAGTTGCCACTTGTGAGGATCCAAAAAATGTCTGCTCAAATGATCCGCCAAGGAGTTTAGCCGCCCTGGAAGATACTGGGCTATTAGATGTAGGCCCATGGATGCTGCTATGGACCATAGTCTCATGCTTTGTCTGCACAAGGGGTAAGAGTGAGTCCCCCCCTTGCTTGTGATGTACCACATGACTGTGGTATTGTCTGTCCTGATCAGCAGAATCCTAGAGTATTGTAGATCCTTGGAAGCCAGCAAGGCCTGCTGCATTGCCATCAATTATTTTAAGTTCATGTGCAGATGAATCTGCTGGTTGCTCCAAGTCCCCTGTATGCTCCTGCCTTCCAGATGAGCCCCCCCATGCAACATCTGAGGTGTCTGTGGTGACAGTCTGGCTGGCAGGCAGTGGGCAGAAAGGCAGACCCTTGTTCTGAGAACAGGCTGTCACCCACCAGAGGAACTCCATTTGTAGACAAGGAATCAGGGAGAGAATCAAGTCTAAGTCCTGTGTGTTGACACAAAAGATTCTTGAGATACCACTGAAGTTTTACCATATGCAGCCTTGCATATGGTATCATCAAAATACATGAAGCCATGAACCCCAGTGCTTGCAGGAATTACCTTGTAGAGAGCTGGGTCATGCTTGCCAAGTTCATGAAGTAAGCTAAAAGATCATCTTGCTTCTGTTGAGGGAGGAATACCATCTGGGTGGCTGTATTCAGACTCGCTCTCAGGAAAACAATCTCCCTTGTAGGAAACAACTTTGACTTCTTTTCGTTGAGAGTGTAACCCAAAGAGGTGAGAATGTTCTTCATGAAATCCAAATCCATTTCTAGTTGTTTGGGGAGTTTGCTTGAGTGAGACAGTCGTCCAAGTAAGGATAAATCTGAATGTTTCTCTGCCTGCAAAAAGCAATGGCTGGAGCCAGGCACTTGGTAAAAACTCTGAGAGCAGTAAGATAAGCCAAAGGGCAAAGCAGAGAATTAAAAGTGTTGCTTCCCAGCCCTGAAGCAAAGGAACTGCCTGCAAATGTCCTTTATTGGGATGTGTAGATAAGCCTCCTTGAGATCCAAAGTTATCAGCCATGAATCCTTGCCCAGCATTGGTAATAACTGTTGAAGGGTGCACATCTTGAATTTGGGAATCACCAGAAAAGTGTTCAGAAAAGACAGATCCAGAATAAGGCGCCAGGTGCCCCCTTTTCTTGGGTACCAGGAAAAGTTTTGAATAAAAACCTAGGCCTGCCTGATTTGCAGGAACTGGCTCTATAGCCCCCATAGTCATTAGAGAAGAAATTTGAGTTTCTACCTCTGCCCTGAGAGTTCTGGGTATGTCTGGGTGCCCTTGTAAAACAGGAAAGGTGTGAAAGTAAAACTTGTAACCTTGGTTTACTATATTGAGCACCCATTTGTCATCTGTGATGGTAGACCATACCTCTGCGAACCTGGCTAACCTTCCCCCAAAGGAAACCCAAGGCACGCAGATGTAGGCACAAGAAGGCCAGAATCACTGAGAATGTTTGCTTTGGGAAGCTAGCTTAGAACTCCCCGATTTAGCAGAAGAATGCCATTGTTTAGCCCTTTGAAGGGCAGAAGCCTGCCGTCTGGAAGATCTGAAACCCCTAGGCCTAGAGCGACCCTGCTTGCCAGGATCAGGGAAAGACCAATTCTTGGAAGAATAATGCTTACTAAACCGAGGAGACTGAACCTGAAGGAAATCTTTTATAGCTTGCAAGATTTTGCCTTATCCTCCAACTTCTTCAGTACCTCCTCAGCCTTATTACTAAAAAGATTGTCCTTGTGCAAAGGAACATCCAGCAATTTAGATTTAACAGGTTCAGAAAGAGGCTGCTCCCTGAGCCAAGCATGCCTTCTAATTATGGAACCAGTGGCTGCTGCTCTGCAGGAAGCCTCCAAAGTGTCAAAACCACAATGAAGTGAATGCTTATTAAGTAAAGTGGCAGAATTCAGTTAAGTCTTGTAAATCTTTGTTCTCCGTAATGGAAGAAATATCTCCAAGTTTAGCCTTAAAAGCCTCCAAAGTATGCTGCTGATACTTAAGCATGTGAAAAAGACAATTCACGGATCTACTGGCAAGCGTTGCAGAGGTATAGACTTTTTTACCCCACCTATTCAAGGCCCTAGACTCCTTATCAGAAGGCACAGGGTTTTTAGCAATAGTAGCCTTAACACCCTTGGAGCCTTGAGAAATAATTTCTGGATCAGCAGTAGGGTTTTTAAAAAAGAATTGATGAGATTCAGGAACCCTATAATACCTATCCGGTTTTCTGGGGGCAAGAGGAACAGAATTGTGAGTTAAAGAATTTTCCATGAAAACATCATCCACAACTTCCAAAACTGGAGGTATAGCCAGAGGCTTATGCTGTGGCAAATCCAAAAATTCCCGGATTCTTTTCTTAGACTGTGGAAAATTCTGACATTCCCATTTAAAATGCTCCCTAAGAGTATTCAAAGTACCCCCAAAGGAAAAATCTTCTGGAGGGGAGGCAGAAGGGATAGAGTCCTCAGCATCAGAATCCTCAAAGTCAGAAAAAAGTTGAGAATTTCCTTCTTCACCAGCAGACATACTGGAAATCTCAGAATCTCAGACAGACAAAACATCAGGAGATAATTCCTTAGCCCTCTTTGAAGGGGGGGGGGATGAGAGCCCCTAATTAGGGAAAAAAGATCACCAGCCATCTTCACCAACTGGGATTGAGGCACAGGAGGGGAGGCCAATGCCTGGCAAGACTCCGAAATGCTTATACAAAATCTTAGCTCTACGGCATATGGTACATGGATTAAAGGAAGCACAGAGATAGCAGTTAGGGACGTTGTGCTCAAGGCACAAACAAGTTATACAATAGGAGTGGAAATTACTGTGCGGAATCTGTTTTCCACAGTCAAGACCGTTATTAACTTTATTTAACATTCGTTAAAGCAAGAAAAGAGGATCCCCCATGGGGTACTTATCTGAAGGCGTCTTCAACTTGGTAGTCGGAAAACAAAACGAAGGTAAACGGCTGACCGGCACTAGTGCGAATTGCATCTGCTCCAGGCTCCATGGCAAGAAAGACTGAGGAAATGGCATTGGTTGGCTCCCTTTATACCTGACGTTCTGACATCAGTTTTACAACTGGTGGCAGCCGACGTCATATACCAACGACTCTGGTATTAGGGCCGACTGAGGGCTACCAGGAACCGGATAACCCATATGTGAGGACTGCAACAGTGAAACATGAAGAACATCAGATATGGGACAGATGCAGGAAAAAAATAAGGTACATAAGGAAACCTGGAGGTGGAAATCAGAAGTCTAGGAAGTCACCAAAAGAAAGGAGTGAGATTTCCAAGATGGCTGTACATAGAGCAATAGCTTAATTTCAGCTCTTCCAGTGTGGAAAAAAAACCCCACAGAAATAAGAGCTAGTAGTTCTACCACAATGAAGACAATTTAGTTATGGGCTACTAGGTACACTGCCTGGTTGGCGGCAACTAAGAAAATTAGAGGACTTCAATGAAAATCAACTAGAAAATGTGAATGGAAAACAGTGACTGGGAAAAATCCTGCAGCTGTTCAGAAAAAAAGAACAAAAAACATTTCAAGCTCCAGGTTTGATACACTAACTTAGAGGAAAAAAATAAATCAAATGTAGTCAGAGTTGATTAAAATAAATGAAACACTAAAGGAATATATCAATTCAAATAAAACGCTGGAAAAAAAATAAAAAGCTTTAACTAGCTATTCAGATGAACTGATACAACTACAAACACCAGAGGATGAGTGTCACACTTCTCAAGAGCAGATTAAAAAAAAAAAAAAGAGAGTTAAAAGGTAGAGCAAAAAGAAAAGATGAGATTTTCCACTATACAAGAGAATATGGAAGGAACAAACTCATTAATTTTTTAAGAGCACAAATAAGTAACTGGACTGGTATTCCACAGCAGGATTTGTTAATTGAAAGGACACATAATGCACCAAACCTGGCCATGAGAAAAACAGCCAAGACCTGTATTAGTAAAGATGCAATCATATCAGCAGAGAGAGATGATCTTGACAAAACTATGGCAGAAGGACAAAGTGTTTAAAATTAGAAACAGTAAAGTATTTGTGGAAAATGATTTTCACTATACACCAGACAGAAGACAAACAAATTGATCCCACCACTCAGGGAAAGAGGCAGGTATATAATTCAAATTGCAGTAACAATCTGTCTTCAGAATATTTTCTTCCTGGAGGATCAAAGTCATTTTGATGCACAGCAGGCTAAGGTGGAAATACAAAAGTATGGCCAACAAAAACTGAGCCAACAAGCAAAATGGGACTCTGCTTTTCATTCTTCTGATGACAAAGCACACAGAAAGACTTTGCCAGTGAAACCCTTTTTCATTGTTCCAAAGGAAAATGCTTGAGAGATAGTAACAAAAAAGTATAGGAGTTGAGTAAAATAATCGGGAGTGCCCTTGGTCTTGAACTAGAGTCTGGTGATGAGAGATGGAGATGAACAGGAAGACCAACACCACTGAAATTAATGAATAAGTACGACATTACAATAGATCAATCACATTTGCGATGCATGGCTTTGCATGAAAAAATGTCTGAGAAAGACTGGCCTTTCATTGACTTTGTTAAACTGGTGTGTGGACTGTAAAGAATATACCCCACTTAATGTCATCAATTTTTAGGAGGACACTAAAAGGGCAAAAAATAATTGTAAGTAATTGTTAGAAAAATGTGTACTTAAACATATATAAAGTGCTAGTTTAAAAGCAAATAGTATGTAATGCATTTTACTCTATTTTACAATATGGCAGTAAGAATGATCTTACATGTAATTGCTTGAAGCTTTGAAGCTGCAGTGTGATTGAACTCTGACCCTGGCAGTAGCCAGCTCAGCAAGCTTATGTTTTTCACTAATGATTATCTGCTGGGTCAGGAAAATGAATGTATAACGCATTGAATCTTTTCTTCCTTCCTCTGAGATAGTTGGCCTTGTGAATATTATCAGCACAGCTGCTTAAAGTAATGTTGCGAGAAGAACAAAGAAGTGTATTACAAGACTGAACTGACTATTGTATTCGAGCAGGACTGAAACCTTGAAAGAATAACATTTACAGAAAGACATTATAACTGACCAGGTGCTTTGCAAGGCTGTATTATTCTCATGGGAAAACTTTTAAAAAGTATAACATCAGCATTCTCTTATGAATAGAATATTGTAGACCATAGTGATGTAGGTGCCCTGTGACTGACCATGTCAGTAAGGTGGGCACAGCTTGAATGTATAGTGTATAAAATGAAGAGTATTTCCTGTATCATGCCAGACAGAATTCTATACTTGTATTGTATGGTCTTTTGCCTCCTGGTGTACACTAGTAAAGTTTTTGCATCTGAGCCTTTTGTGTTGTCCTAATTGATTTTTATTTAACAGTTTGGTCCTACATTTGACCGGAAGCCCTCGACAGCTACAGATCAGAAGTGTACCGGTGGTCGAATACTGCGCAGGAAAAGCTACCGAAACGGTTCTTCTTGAAGCACAAAGTCCTCCGACTGAATTGTCGTCTTGAGAGGCTGGCCAATTTTCTGATCTGTGGCCGAAGAGCGGTCTCGAACTAGTGGACCCAAGAGGCTCAGGTAGGAAGATTTTGCCTTTTTTCTGTTTTAGATCAGGGACTAGGTTACAGTAAATGTTATTGTCATAGATTTGTTATACAGATCAGGGACATAAGAAATTACTGTGTATTTTGTCATAGATCAGGGAAACAGAATAAGGTAGGCAGTTATTCTAGATAAACTGTGTAAGAAACTAAGATACCACATGGTAAGAAAAAGGGTTACGTAACAGTTTTCTTTTTGATATGGGAAATCAGTGCACTAAAAAAACACGAGATCCGCCCCTAACTGATGACGCAAAATATATGCAGTTACAACGAGCAGATAATATAAGGTATTATACAAAATGGGTTAATAAATACGAATTTGACGGTAAATTAAATAAAATCTCGTTAGTTAAACTTTTAAAACAGCTTAAATCTGACGCAGAAGGTCAGGCAAAAAAATGACAATTAAGCATTTCTCAGGCACACAGGTGGATTGAGGGAGTGAACCGAAGGGAACAGAAACTTAAGAATGCAAAAGCATTATTTTTAGACAAAGAGGATAATAATACAGTAATAGCGACGGCCCCTCACCCTCCGCCACCTCCAATACCCTTTTTAGGATATGAAGCAGGAGGACAGGCTAGTCCACCTCCACATTATCCTGAAGTTGCAGGGGCATTAAAACCGTTTATTAGAGAACCTATTGAAACTAGGTCCCGGACACGTAAGACACTTAGGGACACAGATTTATATCAAATAGGGAGAGACTCACTAGAAGAGAGTGAAGAGATCTGTCCATTAATCGAGGTACCAAACCCTCAGGCAGGACAGGAAGGGCAGGACCCAACTCTCCTGGTGTATAGACCATGGACACCAGAAGACATTCGGAAAGCTACAGAAGGACCTCACCCGAAAATCAATCATAAAAAGTTTATACAAGATTTGCAAGGTATGAGACTAAGTTACCATTTAAATGGCGAAGAAGTAGAAAAAGTAGTTAGACAAATTATAGGTCCAGACTGGCACATGATTTGTGGCACCTGGAACGCTCGTGACGCACAACTTAAGCCACTCCTACATAGTGACGCAGAATTAGACACCAGAGTGAAAGGTCTTACAGACCGAATCTCTGAGAAATGGAAACCTAGAGCAGATTGGACTTGCATTAATCAATGCATACAACAAGACAATGAAACTGTTGATGGGTACTATGGCAGATTATTGGAATGTTTCAATAACCATAGTGGCATGACTATTCCTGAGAGTCAGACGAATGATAGCGCATATGAACAGCAACTGAAAAATGCATTTTTGAAAGGTTGCATTGCCCCTATCAGTAGCTTTATTACAAAGCATATGATAGATCACCGAACAAGTAAGCTACAAGCCTTACTTGAGTATGCTAGACATGCTGAAAGACACTTTAATAGTAAAAAGAAAAAGAAGACACAGGTCTTCACAGCGGAAGACGGAGCAGAAGTCTTCGTTGTGCAGGGAGGTAAAAAGGGTAGGAAAAATACCCAGGGTAATAAACAATCTGACAAAAAGTCAGAGGATTTTGAAGAGAGAAAAAAGAAAGGTGAGTGCTTTAAGTGCGGTAAAAAAGGGCATTTAGCAAGGGATTGCAGGCTAAATAAAAAGGCGACTACAGAAGATAAAGATAAAGGTGATGAGGACTGACTATATGATAGTGATGACAATCAAAAATAATCAGGAAAGGTTAACAAACAGAAGACAAATGTAAATGTAGTGGAAGGAACAGAGGAAGTGCAAGCAGATGAAGAGGATGAAGAAGGTGAAGTTTTAGACTTAGCATTATTGAGCTTAGAGCTCTATTTGGCAGACACAAAACCAGAAGTTACACTTCTGGTGGAAGGTAGGGAAGTGAAATTCTTGTGTGACTCAGGAGCATCTCGAACTTTGATACACCCTTCAAAGTTACCAGAGCATTCTGAATCACCTGACTATATACTAGTGAAAGCAGCAAATGGACAGCTATATAGGGAGCCACTCTCCCATGATATAGCAATAACTGACCCAGTTTCAGGTATGACTCAGAAAAGTAAAATTGTAGTTTCTGCAAAATGTCCAGTAAACTTACTGGGAAGAGACCTTATGCAGATATTTGGCATAGCAGTAGTTCCTACTATGCAGGGTATGGAAGCACAAAGACAAATGGATACTTTTGTGGTGCGATCGGAGGGTAAAGCTTTTTACTGGTACAGCCAGGATCTAGTTACGACTGGTCCAGGGGCAGTAACAGAGGAACTGATGAATGTAGCCATCAGTAAGGTTCCCTCCCTTGACACTGATCAACAGCATTTGTTACATTGTACTTTATACTACTGTAGTATGCCAGGACCGGATAAGGAATATGAGCAAGAATTGTTCAAAAATCCTGCTAACAGATTAGTGTTACGAACTTTATATTGGGATACTGAGGGAAACAGTGTAGTAAGCTGTTCATTACCTCAGGAATTCATGAAATTGTATAAATCCAATAGACTGCCACATGTCAGCTTGACAAAAAACAAAGCTGTGAGGTGGGCAGATTTAGGAGAAAAAGTAACAAAATGGGAGAAGCAAAGTGATTCAGAAATGTCAGAACGGAGTACAGAAACAGAAATTGAATTGGCTCACACAGACACGTCCAGCTGTACACTTGCAACATAGTGAAGACAGCTGATTAGCATTCTTATTAGAAGAAGAAGAAAAAGCCCTGTGCGATATACCAAGCATTCTTTGGTCGACAGGAAAATCAGATGTAGGACTTATTCGAACAGCAGGTCCAGTAACCATTACACCAAAATCAGCATTTAGACCACAAAAAAGACAATACCCCTTGATGAAGGATGCAGAGCAGGGAATCAAGCCTATAATAGCTGCATTACTCAAGGAAGGAGTACTGGTAGAATCTCTAGATTCACCATGTAATACCCCTCTATTTCCTGTTAAAAAAGCAAACGGGGAATGGCGGATGGTACAAGATTTACAAGCCGTAAACAATGCAATAATACCCAGAGCACCTACGGTGCCAGATCCACACACTTTGTTAAACGATTTGAAGCCACAACAAAAATATTTTACTGTGGTAGATATAAGCAATGCTTTCTTTTCAATACCTATACATCCTGATAGCCAGTATTGGTTTGTATTTACATTTCAAGGTAAAAGATATACCTATACTCGGCTACCGCAGGGATATTGTGAAAGTCCAACGATATTTGCACAAGAAATGGCTAGCAACCTGGCAGGATTTACTCCACCAGGGGGCAGTCAGATTCTACTTTATGTAGATGACATCTTGCTAGCAGCCCCCACCCAGCAGCAATGCAGGGATGATACAATAGCATTATTGAAATTTTTAGCAGCACAAGGACACAAAGTAAACAAAAGTAAGTTACAACTTTGGAGAAAACAGGTTAGATACCTAGGATATGTAATATCCAAAGAAGGTAGAGTACTAGACGAAGATAGAAAAACAGCGATTTTACAGGCACCTAAACCAACAACCAGAAAGGAAATGATGTCCTTCTTGGGAACGACTAATTTTTGTCAAAGTTGGATATCGAACTATGCTTTAGAATCTGCTCCGTTGGCTGATTTAATATATAAAACACCAATGGCAGCACAAGATGTATTACAATGGACACCTGAAGCAGAAACAGCTTTCTGCAGACTAAAACAATTGATAGCTTCATCATTAGTTTTAGGACTTCCGAATTACCACAAAAGATTTTTTCAAACCGTTGATTGTAAACAGGGATATATGACGTCAGTTCTGACGCAACAGCATGGGAGTAAACAACGCCCCATAGCTTACTATTCCTCACAGTTAGACCCAGTGGCGCGATCATTGCCTCACTGTGTACAAGCAGTAGTCGCAGCTGCAATGGCAGTACAGGCTTCGGCCTCTGTGGTATTATTCCACCCTCTCACATTGAGAGTGCCTCATGCAGTTGCGATAATTTTACTACAAGAGAAAATAGCATATCTATCTCCTGCTAGACATCTTTCATGTATGACCATACTGCTGAGCCAACCTCATATGGTAATTGAACGTTGTACAACATTAAATCCATCAACGTTACTTCCGACTCCTGTGGAGGGCACACCACACAGTTGCCTGCAGGAAATTGAGCAAATAACTTTGCCCAGACAAGATCTCACTGATATGCCCTTGAATGATGCCGAGGTGACATTTTATGTGGACAGTTCATGCAGAAAGGGTCCTACAGGGAAGAATCTAGTAGGGTATGCAGTAGTCACAGATACAGGGATTTTAGAAGCCTAACCGTTACAGCATAACCTGTCTGCTCAAGCAGCAGAATTGATAGCTTTGACACGGGCCTGCACTCTAGCGAAAGACAAATGTGTGAACATATATACTGATAGTCAGTATGCTTTCTCTACAGTGCATGTTTTTGCGCAACAATGGAAGAATAGGGGAATGATAACATCTACTGGTAAACCGATTAATCATGCGCAACTTATTTTGAACTTATTAGATTCCATTCAGCTACCTACCAAAGTAGCTATTTGTAAATGTGTAGCTCATACAAAACAACAGGATTCGATTTCAAAAGGTAATGCACGAGCTGATGCAGCTGCAAAGCAAGCAGCTTCAGACTCAGAAACTTTACTTTTGAATGAGGAATTACAACCCTCTGAGATTTTAGATTTAGAAATGTTGAAAACAATGCAGACATTAACTACAAGAGCTGAAAAACAGAAATGGGAGAGACGAGGTGCAATCCTCGAAAATGGACTGTACATCTCCAAGGAGAAAAAGCCAATATTGCCGTCTAATTTATTTAGATATGCAGCTTTGTTGAGCCATGGGCAGAGCCATGTCTCAACAGGGGGGATGGTACAGTTAGTAAATCGAATATTCCAAACATACGGGTTTACGAACTTCACACAAAAATTTTGTGCAGCATGTCATATTTGTAATAAACATCATGCACAAGGAGCATTCAAACCCAAGCAAGGGAGTTTTCCTATACCACCATATCCGTTCCATACTATCTGTATGGATTTCATAGAACTGAGTAAATGTGAAGGGAAAAAATACTGTTTAGTGATTATAGATATGTTTTCCAAATGGGTAGAAGCTTTTCCAACCAAAAATCCGGATGCAGCGACAGTGGCAAAGGCCCTGATAAAAGAAATAATTCCTAGATTTGGCATACCGGAGAGAATCTATAGTGACAATGGAACACACTTTGTCAACCAGACAATCCAGCAACTTGGGAGATTCTTTGGGATCTCCTTGAAGAATCATTGTGCTTACCACCCACAGTCTGCAGGACTGGTGGAAAGGTACAATGGAGTTTTGAAGAATAAGTTAAGAAAATTGATGAGTGAGACACAGAAGAATTGGATTTGCTGTTTGCCTTTGGCACTGCTGAGCATGAGAACAGTTCCAAACGTAAAGGGATTGACCCCCTTTGAAGTTATATTTGGAAGGGCATATTATGTGCCACAATGGAAAGCTCTCATGCCTGCAGAGCTGGAGGCCGACAGCTCATTAGCTAATCACATGAAGAAATTGTTAACAAATAAGACTGTTTTGCAGTTGAACTCTTTTTCAGATAAAGAACAAACGAGACCGGAAGCGGTGCTGACCCCTGGGTCCTGGGTTTGGCTGAAGGTCGTGAAAAAATTGGACAAGTCCGAAGTGGGAAGGTCCATACCAAGTACTGTTGGCGACGCCTACTGCAGTCAAAGTTGCTGAGAGGTCGTCCTGGGTCCACCTGACGCACTGTAAACAGGTAAAGAACTTTCAGCTTGATAAACATTTTGTGACTGATACACCACAAAGGCAGGATGGCCAAGAGCAAAATGAGTAAAAATACAAACCAACCCCGAAGATATTGTTTAACCATCTTGCTAACTATACATCTATTGCCTATGATTGTGGTGACTTTCCTTTTGTTGTGGTTTTTCCTGCATATAACTGCGCAAATGAAAGTGGTGAAACGTGATGAACTTTCTATAGACTGGCATCCAAACTTTAACACATACCTAGCTATGAAGCGTGTATATGTAGAGACTATGAACGTTTCAAATTGCTGGGTTTGTACTGCTATACCAACAGCATATGGAGGACTGTTAATGTCCGCTGTCCCTTTGGGGATAAATGAGACTTGGGAGAACTTACTTTTTGATACAGGTTCTGTGAGATCCCAGGACAAAATTGCATTATATTTGCCTATTACACAAAGAGGAATTGTTTGTTTCTATAAAAATGATACACTCCAAGTTGGTTGGAGTAACTGTAACATAACTGTATCTTATAAATGCTATATTAAGGCTAAAGATAAAAGTACTAGTTGTAGCACAAATTATGATTCATATTTGAAATTAATGAGAACAACCATAAAAGATGTGCAGAAAAATCCTGAATTGCATAAACAGTTGTCTGTCATAGACAAGAAAATATTTCATTTAGAGTTAACCCGCATCAGTACTAAAGTAGAAATTTGTTATTTTGTTTGTGGGGGAAAAAGCATACAAATGGCTACCTGAGAATTGGTCCGGCAGTTGTTTTTTGGGTTATTTGGTTCCAGCTATAAGGCATACTGCAGAATTACCTCTAGGTAAGATATGAAACGTGAGAGATGTAGATCGAAAAACTGGGAATTCAGTCGAGAAACCTGCTAATCCAGTGGGTAAGATCGAAGCTGGCTGGAAGGATCATCCATCCGTGAAAGATAAAGAAAAATTGACTCGTATGGACTTGCGTGACAGTGTTATATCCTGGGCTGGAATATTCCCAGCCTATGGAGCAGTCAAATCGATCTGGGAGCTGAGAAAATTGTCAAAGCTTCTCGAAGTAATGAGTAATGCAACTTTTTCTGCTCTCGAACTTGTGACTGATGAAATGAATGCAATGAGAACTGTTGTGCTACAAAACCGAATGGCTCTTGACTTCACCCTAGCGGCGAGAGGTGGTACGTGCGCGCTTATCAAAGAAGAATGCTGTGCGTTTATACCAGATAATAAGCATGAGATCAATGACCACCTAGAGGTAATACAGCAGGTATCGGCCATGACTGAACCAGGCCCAAACCCACTGATGAACTTTTTCCAGAATCTATTTGGTGGGTGGGGTTCAATCCTAATGAATATCTTGATTGCTATTTGTGTTGTCTTGCTCTTATTAGGAGCATGTGTCTGTTGTGGGATTCCCTGTATGAAAAGATTAGTCAGAGAATTTGTTGATATATCTGTAACTGAAACTATGTACCAAGACATTGAGTTGGACCTATTGGTTCCAAATGAAATTCTTTCCGAAATATAAAACAAATGACTTGCCTAGTTCAAAGTCCTTAAAGGAGAAGGCTAGGGAACAATATGATATTGTTTATGTTTCTGAATAGAATAAAAAGTATTAAAAGGAGGGAAAATGTTAGAAAAATGTGTACTTAAACATATATAAAGTGCTAGTTTAAAAGCAAATAGTATGTAATGCATTTTATTCTATTTTACAAAATGGCAGTAAGAATGATCTTACATGTAATTGCTTGAAGCTTTGAAGCTGCAGTGTGATTGAACTCTGACCCTGGCAGTAGCCAGCTCAGCAAGCTTATGTTTTTCACTAATGATTATCTGCTGGGTCAGGAAAATGAATGTATAACGCATTGAATCTTTTCTTCCTTCCTCTGAGATAGCTGGCCTTGTGAATATTATCAGCACAGCTGCTTAAAGTAATGTTGCGAGAAGAACAAAGAAGTGTATTACAAGACTGAACTGACTATTGTATTCGAGCAGGACTGAAACCTTGAAAGAATAACATTTACAGAAAGACATTATAACTGACCAGGTGCTTTGCAAGGCTGTATTATTCTCATGGGAAAACTTTTAAAAAGTATAACATCAGCATTCTCTTATGAATAGAATATTGTAGACCATAGTGATGTAGGTGCCCTGTGACTGACCACGTCAGTAAGGTGGGCACAGCTTGAATGTATAGTGTATAAAATGAAGAGTATTTCCTGTATCATGCCAGACAGAATTCTATACTTGTATTGTATGGTCTTTTGCCTCCTGGTGTACACTAGTAAAGTTTTTGCATCTGAGCCTTTTGTGTTGTCCTAATTTATTTTTATTTAACAGTAATTTTTTTTCTTAACAGTATTTATACAAAACATTTAATGACAAACCACATGTACATTAAAGCAGACTTGTGTAGTATGTAGTCAGGGGCATCTTAAGTGTCGGGGGTGAGGGACAGTCTTTTCACTGACTGTTGAATGCGATACAGATTCTAAAGAAAATGCATATGTTTTTAGTTTATATGCTGTAATTTTGTGCTGTGGGAGTAGGGGATGGGGTATACATGTGTACTGATTATATGATACATAGAACACACACGTTTTATCATACTTTTGCATAGGTGAATGCCTGGATTAATGCCCTTGACTTAATATTAAAAAAAAAAAGTTGTGTACTTACAATAACATTACACCTGTGTTGTCCACTTTCATCCTTCCTCAACTGTTGGGTATGGATCCGGCCTTGGATCTGACTCTGCCCCTTTTTTCAGCTTTTGGAACACATACTCTTAAGCTCCTCCCTTATCCCTAATGCACTAATTCCTTATGATACCTCAGATTTTGTTTGCTGATTTTTAAGTCTATACAATATTTAACAAATATAAAGACATGAGAGAACAATATCTGGAGCTCAAATAGAGGAACACTGGCTCCTTTACCCTCTTCTAATCCTTCCAGAAGTCAAAATGATGGGGGGTTGAAGGGAGGGAAGTTGAGGAAGAATGTGAATGGACAACACAAATGGAATGTTATGGTAAGTACACAACTTTTTTTTATCTGTTATTTTCATTCATTCCTCAAATGTTCGGACAGAGTCCCCAGCTACCTAAATCCCAGGAGGAATCAGAGGAATTATTTACTTTTATTTTACATTTGTTAACCGGGGGTGTCTGAGCCAAAAAGGCCCTTTTTCAGCAGAGGCCAGGGGAGAAAAGCTCCACATAGAAAAAGTACAGATTCATTTAGTTATTTAGACATGATCAGTATACACACAAATTACAAAAGACATGTTTTTTACAGTGGTATGCAGCACATCAACAGTTACAGTGGAGAGAACAAACAAAAAATATTAATTTAAAAATAAAGGCAATTAATAGAATTGTGGTGTACAGCTGAAATTTGGAACATAGGTAGAATACATACATAGTACACAGGTACAGTACATACACTGTAGATTAGCGAGTGTTTGTGAGTAAGATTGAAAACAATTATCAAGTATTCTAGGTTTAGTATGTGTACCTTATCCGCTTTCACTAGCCTGGGGAGCAATCATTGCACTGCCAACTTTGCTTGAGATGTTGCCTGATGAGGTCTTTAAAGGAGGCTTTGGATAATGTGTTTTGAATGCCAGTGGGGACAGAGTTCCATTTTTCTAGCCACTGAACTACTATACAGTGCATCTCCAAAGCTACTGTAGCTGTTGGTGACTTCTAGTAGGAGTCTGCTTGATGATCTAAGAGGCCTTTTGGCGGAGTGATGTTGTACTAGGTTTTTGATGGCAGGACACTTATTGGGGAGGTAACAGATCGAATGACAGAGGCAGAGCTGATTGTAGGTTAGGAGGTTGTGCCATTCAAGCCAGTGGAACTGTCTCAAAGTAGTACAGTGATGAGTTCTATATGAGCAATTTGCAGCAAAGCGGGCAATTCTGTTATAGCAGGCTTCCATTTTGCTTAGTTCAGTTCCAGGTTTGGCATGTACTTTTTTAAAAGTTAAGTTGAGATGACTATCAAATTTTAGGTGGGAGTTTATTGTTATTCCCAATAGCTTAGCCTGTGCCACTGGAGCGATTGTAGTAGATAGTGAATTGACTTATCAGTGTTTTTGTTAGGACTGGTTATAATCATAGCTGAGTTTTCTTTGGACTGAGGATAAGTTGGGCTTTGGTAAGGTAGTTTCCAACTTCAGAGAATGCTATTTGAGTTGTTTGCAGGAGGGTGGGAATGTTCTGTGCAGCACAGATTAAGGTAGTGTCATCTGCATACTGAATGATAAATGCATGCTGTGTGGATGTATGGAGATCATTTGTGAAGATTGTGAATAGTAGTGGTCCTAAGATAGAACCCTGTGGGACTTCTATAGTTATGGGCAGCTGAGGAAAGAGAATTTTCCCATTTCACAGCTTGGTACCTGTCAGTTAAGAAGCTTTGGAACCAGGTAAGACTGGAATTTGATAGGTGATATTGGTTTAGTTTGTTTAGCAGGATTTGATGCGAGACTGTGTCAAATGCTTTGGACATATTCAAAAAAAGAGTTGACACCTGCAGGCCTTTATTTTTGAGATGGTTTACTGTGTCTGTGAAGCAGAGGAGGGCTGCAGTGTTACTATGGGCAGGTCTGAAACCATGCTGAGTAGGTGACAGGATGTTGCTGTCTAGGAAATATTTTAGCATCTGGGTATGGATGCATTTTTCTAGGATTTTGGGCAATGGGTCTGTAGTTAAGTTCAGTGGAGTTCCCGCCTTTATGTATGGGTATAACATAGATATTTTCCAGGGTTTGGGCACATAGTTTTCCACAACTGATCTGTTTATGAGAGTGGAGATTGGGATAGCAATAGCATCTGCTGTGAGTTTCAAGAAATAGCTGGGAAGTAGGTCGGCTGCTGTTGATGAGATTTTTAGTTTGGACAGCATGCTTTTGATTGAAGTGGTGGAAACTGTTTTGAGGGTAAAGCTTGAATTAGTGTTATTTGTGTTGGGGGGGGGGATAGTGAGGAAGGAACTGTCCTGTGATACTAAGGGTAGAAGTGAGTTCACAAAGTGGGAGTTGAATTGTGTTTCGATGGGAACTTTAGCGTCAGGGGTGGTTGGTTTAGGGGTAGCATTTTAGGTGGATTTTAGTAGCTTGTTTACATTTTTCCAAAATTTTTGGGGGTTGTGTTGGTATTTAGTTTGTAATGTCATGTAGTAGGATTTTTTGCACGGTTGCGCAGTTCTTGGTAGTCAGGCTTTGTGTTTCTTTGTTTTTTTGATAGTAAAGCCAGGCAGTGTCTCTAGACTTGAGGATTTGTTTGGTTTCTTTACTGAGCCAGGGGTTTGTAGAGGTTCTAACCTTGATTTTGCGCGATGGAGCGACAGTGTCTAGGTGTTGTAGAAATGTTTTGTTGAAATATGCTACAGCCTGGTCAAGTGGGAGGGTTTTTAGGGGGGGGTCCAGTCACAGTTACAGAGCAAAGTGTTGAGGACCTCAGGGGAGAATTTTTTTTGTTTCTAGTGGATATATAGTTAGTGGTTTTGCATATGCTTGTTCTACTACATATAAAGTATATTATGTTGTCGTCACTTAAGGAGTCTGGGAGACTGCCTGCGTGGGGGTACAATGTGGGGTTGTTAATTAGGACCCAGTCAAGGATGGATTCCCTTTTAGATTTTTTATCACATCTAGTTGGAATTTGGACTAGCTGCTGATAGCCATGGAGATGTATTAGATTACTTGGTAGTTCTGATATGCAGGTGAACCAATCTAGGTTGAAATCCACTAGAATAAGGCTTTCTTTTGAGTATGTGGAACACCACCAGGATAAGAAGTCTTCAAGGCTAGCAGGTGTATTACCGGGTGGAATATAGATCACAATTGTGGTGATGACTTTTTTAGGGTGAAGTTGAAGTTGTGAGATAAGTATGTCCCAATTATTGGGGGAGGGGTAGGAGTTTGGTAATTGGCATACAGTTAAGTTAAGACTTGTGCAGTAAGGCAGTTCCACCCCCTTTACAAAGTGGTCTGTCTTGTCTAATGATATTGTAGCCGGTAGGGAGAACTTCTGAGTTAGCTATGTTTTTATTTAGCCAGGTTTCAGTTAAAGCAACTATGTCTGGGGAGTAGTCTGCTATTGTGGCCTGGAGTTCAGATATTTTATTTCTGATACTTGTAATACTAATATTTAGCATTAAAATATGGTTGGTTTTGCTGCTGTTGTTTGATTTGCCCAGGGATGAGGATAGTGGGGGTGTTATGTTCTGACATTTGTGTTGGAGCAGTTTGTGTTGGACAGGATGGATTTGGGCCTGGGTTGGGGTGGATATCCCCACTTATGGTGAGCCTGGTGTTAAAATGGTGATACAGATGTTAGAGTTTGGTGAGGAGTGTGAGAAAGTATTGTGTTTTTTTGGAGTAGGAATGAGAGCATATGTGTTTAGTTCTGAATTGGTCCGTTATGTAGTTCTTGGAACAATTGCGGGCAGACATTATTATAATGTGTGGTGTCTGCATATGAGAGTGCATAATGTAGTGTTGTGCTACTAAGTTTAGGGATAATGCTAGAGTGATAATTTGTGGTGTTATAAAGAATTATGAGAAGACGCACTAGACTTAGTTGTGTGATAGTCACAGTAAAAATGTTTAAGTTGGTTCTAGGTGGGGGTCTGAACAGGAATTATAGGGTTGCATTATATGTGGATGGGTAAGTAGTGTTGGTGATGTATAAAATGTCTAGTGGAGAGTGATTGGGAGTATTTTGAGTGGAGCAAGTTGGTGTGGTATAATGTGATCTGACTTGAAGAGCTGAGATTGGTGGAGGTGATGTGAGGGGGAGCTGTGGGTGTGGCTGTGATTACTATAAATGTAGAGGTAGTGGGGGCGGGAGGGAATAGGGGGCAGGGGAGGGGAGCGGACAGAGCCCAAGCGTTAGCGAGGGCGAACGGAGCAGGCAGAGCCCACCAAGACAGTACTTTACAAATCTGAACACTGTAGACAAATTCCTCAGATCTAATGGCTAACCAGCAAGCAGAATGCAATTGCTTATGAGCACATGAGCCCTGGTGGGAGACTAGAAATTTAAAGATGGCACCATGCTCAGCAGGAGTCTAATACAGACTTACTACTGGGGGAGGGAGATAGCACAAGGGGTGTAAACCAGGTGGAATGCAAAGAAAGCAGAGACAATCAGTGGAAATCTATCAGTGAAGGCCTCAGAGGGGGTAAGTAATAATTCAAACTACCTGTGAAGTGAAGGAGAGAGTTTATTAAGGTTGGGAGTGTGCCTTCACATCGACTTGCTGATTAGTAACCAGTTTGTGCACAGATTAGAGTACGGACATACATTAGCAAGGAAGGGGAATGTATAGAGATGCAAATAAACAGGTAGGCCTCCAAGTGATACAAACTAAGGCAGAAAACACTGAGAGGGCTGCTTGATGGTTAATTTAGTCACAGGGATCTGAATTAAATGTATACTGTCTACTGGACAGTTAGGATTACTGCACTAGCTGGGGGGGACACAAGGCTACAACAGTCAGTTTTATTAGCATGCTGAGAAATACTGCTAATGTAATAGCTTTATTCTCATAAAACATACAAGTAGAATGCCTGGGTGGACTGACCCTGCTCTTGAGGCTCAAAATGTATATCCTTGTTTTGTTTTGCAGTACTGATTCCTTCTTATACTGTATGGGTGGAGTGGTAGCCGCAGCCTGCAGATTTGCTTGAGTGTGCTCCTGCTCTTGACGCTCAAAATGTATATCCTTGTTTAGTTTTGCTGTACTGATTCCTTCTTATACTGTATGGGTGGAGTGGTAGCCGCAGACTGCAGAATGCAACTGCTGAAGAGCACTTGTGTCCTGGTGGGAGACTAGAAATTTAAAGATATTCCTGAGCACCGCTAAGCTGAAGGCTGCTCCTCCCCTAGAGACTAGATCCAATTTGTAATGAGCAATAAAGGTATGAGGGTTATCCCAAGTTGCAACTGCACAACTATCATCCAAGGAAGACCTGGATAAAAATACTGAAGAAGTTGCCACAGACCTGGTAGAATGAGCTTTTAGAGGTTTTGGCAAAGACCAATCCAATTTTTTGTAAACAAATGAAATACAACCCGTTAATCATTTTGCTAGCATTACTTTAGTAACTGGTTTGCCCAGTTTTGAACCCAAAAAGGAGAAAAATAATTGATCTGACTTCCTGAAAAGTTTTGCCCTATGCAGACAAAAACATAACTGTCTGTGAACATCTAACAGGTGCAACACACACACTCCTTTGTTTGGAAAATTTGGAAATAAAACTGGAAGATTAATAGCTTGATTAATATTGGATTATGACACCAGTTTAAGGAGGAAGGGTACGTTAGCTTGTAAGCATACCCTTATCCTTATGAATAATCAAATAAGGAGGTTTAGAAGATAGAGCTTAAAGTTCAGAAACTCTTCTAGCAGATGTAATGGCCACTAGAAAGACAGTCTTCCAGGTTAAAAATTTTAGTTCACACTTGGCTGATGGTTAAAACAGAGATTGGGTCAATGATTGTAAAACCAAATTCAAATCCCATGGGGGAGTAGAATCTTTATAAGTGCATCTAAGAAGAAAGGTTCCCCTTATATAGGCCTTACAAAGTCTGGAAGATGCTAAGGATGAATTTACTCCAAAATGAAAATTAGAAATGGCGGTTAGTTGTACTTTTTGTAGTTGAAGAACTAGCACCTTTGTTAAAAATTGTAGCTAAAAACTTAAGAACTTTAGGTACTGGCACTGAAAAGGCATCCATGTAATTTTGCTGCACCCAAATAACAAACCTTTTTCATTTACTTCTGTAAATTTTCCTAGTTGAAGCTTTGTGGAAGTATAAAAGAATGTGGTGGACGGGGGAGAAGGGCCTGGGCTGTCCTGCTATCAATGGAAGTGGAGAAACCATACGGACAATTTTGCTGATGTACCAGACCACTGACATATTGTCGGTCTGAACTGCAACAGTCCCAGAGGTATGTTCTTTTTTGAAGGTCCTCATTGCTAGGAGGACTGTTCTCATTTCTAGGACATTGACATGCATACTGGCCTCTTTGCAGGACAATGTGCTTTGGACCGTCTTTCCCAAAAAATGCTCCCCCCACCTGATCTGGGAAGCATCCGTAGTAACTATGGCCTTAGGCTGAGACAGAATGAAGGGGTGACCTTGCATTAACTGATCAGAGTAAACCCATCAAAGGAAGCAATTTTTGCATGCCTGAGTTATCCTGATGTGGGTGGATAAGGCTTGATGAAGAATAGACTGAGTGCCTAGGGTCCACTGAAGAATGCTCATGTAGTATCTCCGTAATGGAACCAAAACTATCACAGCAAACACTGACCTCAATGCTTGAAGGAATACTTGGCTGACAGAGAAGAATTTTAAATACCCTTTTTCACCTGGAATTGTACGGTTTGGACCCTTGGTACAGGAAGGGAGGCTGTCAAGGATACTGTTTCGAACAAAGCTCTGATAAACTCTAATATCTGAGTTGGTACTAAATGAGATTTTTGCGATTTATGGCAATTCCCAGGTGGGAGTACATAATCTCATGCTTTGACCAGATGATGCCTGGTCGGAGAGGTTATGAGCCAGCCGTTCAAGTAAGGAAACACCTGGAATCCCTGAAATCTCAAGTGAGTTACCACTACTGCCATGCATTTGGTGATCACCCTGGGGGCTGTGGTGGGACCACAGGACAGAGCTCTGAACTGGTAATGACTGGCTCCCACCCAGAAGCATAGGTATCTTCTGGACTGTCTGTTCATTCTTATATAATAGCATGCATCCTGAAGATATATTGAGCACATCCAGCTGTCCATATGAAGAAAGGGCAAAATGGACCAAAACATAATCATCCAGAACTCAGTGTATTGAACTGACATGTTCAGATTGCTGAGATCCAAAATTGGTCTTCAGTCCCGTTTTCTCTGGCACTAAAAATAATGCTGAGCAAGTTCAGGACTCCTTCTGGTCTGGTGGGACCTGTCAGATGACTCTTTTCTCTGGCAGCTTTTTTATTTCTATTGTTGCTACTTTTCTTCTGACTGGGTGGAACATCAGGAGGTTTTTTTTACTATTAAAGGGGTGGGAGGGAGGGAAAAGGGTGTTATATAACCTCTGGAAATAATCCTCAGCACCCATGAATCTTTGGTAACCTCTTGCCAGGAACTCTGCTGCAGGGCTAAACAATCCCCAACTGCCTCCAGAAGTGGACAATCGGGCCTCTTTTCAGGAGTGCTGGTAGGGTCTGTCAGAGAAAGTGTCTCTGGACCCCTGGTTTTGTGGGCTTCCTTTGCCATGCAATGCAGCATCTTCTGTTAGATCGCTCTACCCCCGGGGAACTATCTCCATACAGATCTTGGAAAGGATCCTGGGACATTCTGAATCACATTTTTCAACCACCTCATTGATTCCTAGAAAAGGTCCTTTGAAGAGTTGAAAAACATATGCCCAGAGCAGATGGGGTCTTACCATCCTGTTCACAGCTGGATACTGTGTCTTTAACCATAGGGCCAAATAAAGAACTTCTGTCAAAGGGAGCACTGAAGAAGGAAGACTTGAAGGGTTCCATAAAATCACACAGGTGAATGCAGGCATGCCTCCTAATGGAAATGCCTTAACCCACTGCCCTTGAGGTACCTTCAGCTGCATGTGAGATGAGCTTCACGGATGAACTTGAAACAGCCTGCAGGGTAGCCACCTGTGAGTCAACTGAGTTCTCTGCTTCAGAAGAAATGATCCTGGTAAGGGATGTGGTGTGTTCTTTAATCAAATCCCTCTGCAGTCTGATGGTGTCCAAATAACTCAGCTACCTAAGTGCAAATGTCAGTGAAGCATATACACACACTTCCCCACATCTGGCCAGCATCCTGGACTCTCTGTTAGGGGGATGAACAGAGGAACTTTGTTCTACAAGTTCCTCCTTTTTGGCTGCCACTACAAACGTGGGATCAACTGGTACTCCTTTGCCCCACAATTCCCTATCCTTGGGTGGTGCCAGTATCCTGTCTGGTATCTTGGGGATAAGCTCAATGAAATCAGGCTCCTTCCACTCCTGCTAAGAGATCAAATCAATGAGCTCATTGGCAGGTGGAGTCACCCAGGAGGTAGATGGCAAGCCCCCAAAGGATTCCAGGAATACAGATGCCTCTTGCGAAGGGCTATTGTTTGCCCAACCACCCCTTTGCTTCAGGATTTCGAATACATCTCCAAATGAGAAATCAGGTGGTGATTTTGCGGACCCTTCCCATTCACTTGAAATCAGTATCCTCTGTGACAGATTCTTGAGGAGAGACTAAGTGTCTCCTTTTGCACTTTCCTATTCCTAGGGACTTCTTCGTCGGGATGTTCTGGAGAAGTATTAGAAGACATCAATATACCCTTGTGGGGTATCCTGGAGAATTTCAGCTAGCTGTCCCTGTGGTGTGGGAAGTTAAGGCTCAAGATACAGACACAACTAGGTCAGGGAAGTAGGAGCCGAGGAGAGTGGATATGTCCTTGCTTTTGGAGCAGAGAAAACTCTCTCCACTACTTCAAAAGCAGAATGCCTCAGACAAAGAAACTGACAGCTCTGAGAAGACATGCTTCCAAACCATTGGCTTCTTCCAACCAGAAGATAAACCACTCAAAACAGGGGTTGGAGCTGAGGTGGCTCCGACAATCTCTGCATTGACTCCAACACCAGAGATCCAGTGCTAACGTTACTCCTCCAAGTCTCGTCCAAATCCAAAAAGCTCAGAGACCACTCAGAGACTGTATTCTGTGTAGAAGATATAATGACAGTGAGATCTGGGATTCCCAAAGTTAACTGCTCCGAAACCGAAGGTTTGATTGGAGGACACAAAATTGGTGGGGTAGTACTGATAAAGGTCACTGGACCTGATGGGGTAGGAGCCAGGAGAACCCCCATTTGAATTTGAGTCGAGAGAAGAGTCCTCATCATTCTATCCACATCTGCTTCAGTCAGACTTCTGGAGGAATGAGAAGAGGAAGCAATGGGCAAAGTCCTACAATGGTGATATCTTTCCAGGAAAGGAGATGGGAGACGGGAAAATATCAGATCCCTAGTTTCAAGAGACTGGATCCAAGATGATCTATCACTGTGATTTTTCAGATCCGACCAGGTCAGATTCAACGTATTCAGAATGGTGGGTTTTGTCTTTGGATCTAAAGGGATCGGATCCGATGGTTTTGATATTTTAAGAGGCAGTTCCGAGATCAGAGCAGAAGAACAGGAAGGGTCCGTCGGATGCTTTTTGGCCTTTTTATTTTTCTATCAACCTTCATAGGGGTTTGAGCCCCAGATAATGTATCAAAGTTGAAGGTAGTAATCCTCTCAAAAACAATTTCTGCAATCTATTACGGTCCTAGGATTAAAAGCCTTATATATATATATATATATATATATATATATATATATATATATATATATTATAAATATATATATATATATATATATTATATATATATATATATATATATATATATATATATCACATGCAGAATCTAAATGGATCAGACCTAAACAATAAACACACACATCGTGTGCATCTGATAATGGAATCTTAAGGCCACAGGCCTTACATTTTTTAAAACCCAACGGTTTTCTCAGCCATATCTATAAACATGAACAATAACAGGATAGTGTAAGAAAAGGAAGATTTTTTTTAAAATTTCTAGATAAACATCAAAAAGTAAATGAAATATTACCAGCAATGATAATTAAAGAGACTACAACAAAGGTGTAAGCGAAACAGAATAAAAAGGGAAAATACCAATTAAACTAAAGTGTAGGAAGGGCAAGAGAGGATACTATTCAATAAGGAAACAAGATTAGATATATAAATGATTTTACTCACAAGAAACAAGTTTTAGCTCAAGAAATAACAACAACCACATCCATACACGAAGGCAAACAAGATCTGAGCTATGGTAGGGACTACTGTATTATGGGTAAGGGAGGAGCTCGAGAATTTAGTGTTCCACAAGCAGCAAAAAGCATTCAAGGCAGATCCAAACCGAACAGCTGAGGAAAGAATGAAAATGACATCAGATCAAGTGTTTCAGTAAGCAAGTAAGTTTGAAAAATAAGACAAAATGATAAATGCCATGAGAAGTGTTAAATTTCCTGCAAATGCGATATTAACTTGCGTCCCCCCCCCATTAGCATATGTTCAGTGGGTTCAGTCTGCAGCTGAAGACAGATGCACATGTTCTTCTTATGTTTCCATGGAAACAAGCTGTCTGCAGGTGCAAGCAATTAATCTTGAGAGCACTAAACATTTTTTTTTTTTTTGCAAAGAGAAATGCAGCATTTAAAGGTACAAGGGTAAGCAGTTCAGTAAAAAATAACATTTTAAATTATTAAAAGTGAATAAGAGATAGCAGCTTCCCAAGCAGTCTTAATACATCAATGCATTTAATAGTGCATAACTTAGTTTTATTTAAAGACAGCTAGTGTCATACGTCCCAACCTCTTAGTGCAAGAAATCTGGAAAAACCTAAACTAATGGGGGGACAAAGGCCCACAAATAGGGTCAGATTTTAAATATTGCTCTTACAAAACTTAAACAGTTGCTAGAATAACAAGATTTGTGTTAGCATGCACTTTCGGATGGATATGAAGTCTGAAGCTCAAATGTATGCCATTTATTTAATGACTACATTCCTTAGTGATATGCTAGAAAACCACATATTTCATGAGAAACAAACAAAAAAAATATGAGGCGAAAATCTGAACAGTAAGGTCAGTGTACCTTTTCCTTAGGAAAATAGTGAATGTTTTCTTAAAGTATGAAATCTGTTTCTCAAATCTGAGAGAGAAATATAGCTAAGAACAGACACCAATTAGTGGAAGTGGCAGCACAGGCTGTAACATGCTCTTTGCCATTGGTAAAGTACAGTTGTGTACACTTACCATAAATGTAGATGTTTGAGTGTATTCACTGTTGCAGTCATTACATTTGGGTAATCTGCTGGCAGGTTGCCCTCAGTCGGCCTGAATTCCAAAGTCTTGGGTCCTGTGTCGGTTGCTGTCTCCTCTTCCATGACGTCAGGTCATCAGGGGTATAAAACATGCAGCCGACACCATTTTCTTTAGTTTTTCTTGCCCCCGATGTCAGGTGCCCCCAAAAAGGTACCAAAAAAAAAATATATATATATATATATATATACACACACACACACACACACACACACAAGCATCAATATAACCTTTACCTTCATCGACAAGCAAATACACCACATAGGTTGCAGAAGATAGAGAAGGAAAGATAAACTCCAGAATGACAGGGGGATGGCGGGAGGGTAACGTGGACTGCAACAGTGAATACACTCAAACATCTACATTTATGGTAAGTGTACACAACTATGCTATGTTCTTCGTGTTTCACTGTTGCAGTCATTACATTTGGGTGGAATCCCAAAGCTATGGTTGGAGGCTGGAGCTAAATAGCATTAGGAGCGGCTATAAGGTCCTGCAGAACTGCTGTGGCAAAGCCTGCCCTAGATTTAGAGAAGAGAGGCAAATGATAATGCTTTGTAAAGGTGTGAACAGAACTCCAAGTAGCAGCCTCTAGAATGTCTTTGGTTGGTACTCTCCTGAGAAAGGTTGCAGAAGGACCTGCAGCTCTGGTGGAATGAGACCTAATGCCCTTGGGCACAGCTTTACCATGGTGTAAATAGCAGAAACGGATGCAGTGGCTTATCCACTTTGAAATTGTCTGCTTTGAAATAGCCTTTTGGCTCCTCTAAGATACTGCTTTAGTAAAGGATGAGAAAAGATCATTGGCTCTGTATTGTTGTGTCTTTCGGCTTTTCCTGGTTAGGGGTCGCCACAGCGGAACTCCGGTCCGCTAATGATTGGCAGTAGATTTTTACGTGCCGAGTTGCCAGCCCTGACGCACAACCTTCAACGAAGGTACACCCATTCACGCATGTCTCCAGATAGAAGACGCTTTAGCTGAGAATCGAACGGGATAACGTCTTACTGTGAGGCAACAGCGCTACCAGAGCACCACCACCACAGTATTGTTGGCTCTGTATTGTAATGAGCCAAAATGGCAGAGGCATGGATTTTAACTGATAAGAAAGATAGGTCTTTGTCAAGCATCTCAGTTAAGTATTGCAATATCTGAGGAATATTTGGTTCTGCTGTATCAGTTCCTTGTGCTTGATTCCAAGCACAGAATCTCTTCCATTTGTCAGCATAGGATTTTCTAGTACTAAGCCTTCTGGCTTCCAAAATGACATCCATCACAGCTTTACTGAGAGGTGTTGTTTGTATGACTACATGATCAGCCATGCTGCCAGGTTCAGGGTCTGTAGTTGATTGTGCAGGATCTGATTGTTTTGCTGGGACAGTAGTTGTAGTCTTTGAGGTAAGGTCCAAGCTGGGTATTGAGACAAGTTCCTTAGGAATGGGTACCAGTGTTGGCGGGGCCAGTCAGGGGCAATTAGTATCATCTTCAGTTTCTCTTGTCTGACTTTTAGGAGGACCCTGGGGAGAAGAGGAAGAAGAGGGAAGGCATAAACTGATAAGTTTTTCCAACTGAAGGATAGGGCGTCCACTTGCCATGTTTGTCTGTGATAAGTCCTTGTGCAGAATCTGTTGATAATTGTGAGGAGAGGCAAATAGATCTATGTCTGGGCTCCCCAATTTCTCTGTTATCATGCTGAAGACTTGTGTATTTAGTTTCCACTCATGAGGATCCATAAGGTTTCTGCTTAAATTGTCTGCCAGAGTATTTTATTTTCCTGGCAGGAATTGAGCTTGAAGATGTATTTGATAGGTCAAAGCTGTGTCCCACAGTGCCATGACTAATCTGCAAGGAGGTATGAGTGTGTGCCCCCTTGTTTGTTTATATACCACATGACTGTGGTGTTGTCCATCTTTATCAGTAGTTGTCCTGGATGAAGTAAGTCCTTGAAGGCTGCTAGGGCATTTTGAACAGCTAGCATCTCTTTCTGGTTGATATGTAGATGCACTTGTTTTGGTGTCCATATGCCCTGAATGCATCTTCCTGCCATGTGGGCGCCCCAGGCATAATCTGATGTGTCTGTTGTTAAGGGGTAGATTGAAGGGCCGTCCCATGTTTTGGTGACATGCCTTTGCCCACCATAGCAACTCCTGTTGCAGGCAGGGAATGAGAGAAATCATTGTTTCCAGACTGTGAGAATGTTGACTCCATAAACTTTTTTAGGTACCATTGAAGTTTCCTCATATGCAGTCTTGCATACGGAATCAGTAGGATGCAGGATGCCATGAAGCCCAGAGCCTGCAGAATTTGTCTTGCAGAAGACTGGGTTTTTGTTGCCATCAGTTTGAAGTAAGTAGTCAGTTGCCTTTGCTTGTCTGGCGTGAGGTAAGCCATCTGGGCAGTTGTATTCAAGCTTGCACCCAGGAATGTTATCTGTTGAGAGGGTACCAGTTGTGATTTCTTTTCGTTTATTGTGTACCCCAGGCATGTTAGAAGCCTTTTCACAAATGCCAGTTGTCGAAGAGGAGTGTCCTTGTTCTCTGCTTGAATGAGACAGTCATCTAAGTAAGGATATATTTGTATACTTCTTTGTCTGCAAAATGCAATTACTGGTGCCATGCACTTTGTAAAGACCCTGGGCGCAGTAGATAAGTCAAAGGGCAGTGCAGAGAATTGGTAATGCATTAAGCCAGCCTTGAATTTGAGGTATCTTCTGCACGATTGTCTTACTGGGACATGCAGGTATGCCTCTTTTAGGTCTAAAGTCACCAGCCAGGCATTCTTGCCCAGCATGGGCAGAAGTTGCTGCAAAGTCAGCATTTTGAATTTTGGAATGTACAGGTATGTGTTCAAAATCGATAAATCCAGTATTGGCTGCCAAGCCTTGTCCTTTCTGGGTACCAAGAACAGTCTTGAGTAAAAACCTTGTCCTTTTTCCTGTTTTGGTACTATCTGAATGGCTGCCATATCCATGAGGATCGTAACCTGTATCTGTGCCTCTGCCCATTGATTTTTTTGGCAGATCTGGCCAACCATTTGCTATTGGCAGAATGTGGAAATGGAATCTGTATCCCTGTGATACGATGTTTAGTACCCACCTGTCCTGGGTTATTAACTGCCAATTTTGAGCAGAAAGTTCTAATTTTCCCCCTATGGGTGCTGCCAAAAGATAGTTGCTTGGTGTAGGCAGAGGGAAGTCATTGGGATTGCTTTCTGTAGGTTTGCGCTTTATCTCCTCCAGATTTGGAGGTGGAAGCGCCCCATTGCTTTGACCTGTATGAATCTTGCGCCTGGTATCTGGAACCATTAGGGCGTCTGGATTTGACCCTTTGAGCTCTGACACAGGAAAGGACCAATTTTTTGTAGGCCAGTGTCTACTGAATCTTGGTGGCTGCACTTGTAAGAAGTCTTTAACAGTTTGCATAGACTTAGCTTTGTCTTCCTTTTTATTTAAAACCTCTTCTGCCTTAATACCAAACAGAGAATCATGCTGTAAAAGTGCATCTAGCAGTTTAGCTTTAACATGATCAGGCAAATTTTGCTCCTTTAACCAGGCATGCATCCTAATCACAGATCCAGTAACTGCGGCTCTGCAGGAGGCCTCTAAGGAATCAAAACCACATTGCAAACTATGCTTTCCTACTTGTTCAGCTGCATGCAATAATTCCTGCAATTCTTTATTTTCTGCACATTCTGAAATCAACATCATTTTCTGTTTCAGCAATCCCATAACATGTTGTTGGTACTTAAGCATATGACATTGACAATTTAAGGCCCTGATTGCCAAGGTTGCAGATGTATAAACCTTTTTTCCCCATCTGTCCAGTGCCCTTGAATCTCTGTCAGAGAGGGTAAGATTTTTTGCTGTTGAGGCATTAACTCCCTTTGGACCCTGTGAAATAGTTTTAGGATCAGCAGCAGGGTTTCTAAATAAAAACTTATGTGAGTCACGGACCCTGTAATATCCGTCAGGCTTACTGGGAGCCCGAGGTAAGGAGTCAGGGGTCAAGCTTGAATTCGAAAACACATCATCCACAACGTCTAGGACAGGGAGAATGGCTAAAGGCCTGTGCTGAGGGAGGAGGAGGAAATCCTGAGCCTCTTTTTTTGATTCTGAGAAGTCTTGACTCTCTCAATGAAAATGCTCTCTCTAAGTATGCAATGTTTCTCCAAATGAATAATCCTCAGAAGGAGATGCAGATGGAATAGACTCCTCAGCATCAGAATCATCATAGGGAGGAATAGATAATTCCTGATCAGAAGAGGAATCAGAAGAAATAGAAACCTGATCTGAAGATTCATAGTCAGTGTCTTGCCTAGGCCTCTTATCTGGAGGGGGATGGGTACCCCTGATCAAGGTAATAAGGTCTTCAGCCATTTTGATCATCTGTTTTTTTAGGCATAGAGGCCTGTGCACGTGGCTCATGCGTAGTTTTATTAGTTTTAGCAGTTGCTTTTGTCTTTTGGTTTTGCAGCTGTCGTTGGTTTGATATACAAATGTTGAGGTCTGAATACACCCACAGAAGCCTGCTCAGCGGCTCCGGACCCATCTGAGGGAGATACATCCGTTGGTCCAATACCTTAAGTATCTTGAGGCATGCCTGACTCCACATAGGTGTCGGTAGAGGCCTGCGTCTCAAAGGTAGCGGGCATCAGGGGCTGTGAAAGCGCCTCACTGAGTACCGGTGACTGGCTTAGGAGAAGCTTCGTCATCGGTTTTAGATCTTGACTGCCTTTCTCTGTCCTTTTCGTTGCGTTTTTTATGCACTCCGGTAGTCAGATTGCTATCTGAAGACATTTCCGGGTAGTTAAATCTGTTTCCAAAATACTTTGATGCAAAAATATACCGACGCTTAATAGTGCGTTGGTTAAATCTAGCACAAAACCGACAGCCAGGCACATTGTGATCAGGGCCTAGGCAAGGAATACAGTATAAATGGAAATCCTTATGAGGTATTTGCTTCCCACAAGTAATAAAATTACTAACTTTTTCTGACATTGATAAAAAGCAAGAAAAAAGTTTCCCCAACGGGGTACTTAGCTTTAGTGAAGACTTCGGTTCTGAAACTCAAACGCAAATATTGCAGTAGTTGGCCGACCGTCACTTGCGAAATGCTTCTGCTTCAAGCACCGCGCGGCAAGAAAGACCAAAGAAAATGGCATCGGCTGCATGTTTTACACCCCTGACGACCTGATGTCATGGAAGAGGAGACAGCAACCGACGCAGGACCCAAGAATTTGGAATTCAGGTCTACTGACGGCCACCTGCCAGCAGATTACCCAAATGTAATGACTGCAACAGTGAAACATGAACATCCTTAAGTTCAGGTTAGGTAATACCGGTCAATGCAAGCTTTTCATAAGGGACAATTGTTCCAAGTAGGAGGGTTATTTTTCAAAGATGTATATACTTTTGCGCGTTTGTTCTAAGTTAGAATGAGATGGGGGTGTTCTGAAAAATAGGAGGAGATGAGATAAAACCAGAGACACAATCAATCTGCAGGAAAGTCTCCAAGAACAGATGGTATTCCTGTGTCAGTTTGGAAGCTGGAGAGAAGAAAGTCACAGCTTTGGAAAGTTTTGTTTAACACTATTTTAAAAGGAGGGAAGCACCAATATTTTGGAAGAAAGCTGTGGTAGCTGTAATACCTAAAGATGTTACAGACACATCATACTCAGCTTCATGTAAACCCATTTCATCTTCAAACAATGATTACCAAGAGTTTATGTACATACTAGCTAAAAGAATGGCAACAGTGTTGCCAAATCTAACAGATATGGTTCACAGTGGTTTTGTGGAGGGGCAACACTTGACAACATTAATAGTATAATGATGATTCATAGGGAAGCAGAATTTAAGAGAATATCACTGTTCTTGTTGGGGATGTTACTGCTCAAAGTCTCATCCGAATCCAAAATGCTCAGAGCTGGTCCACTCAGAGACTGTATTCTGTGTAGAAGATATAATGATCTTCAGATCTGGGATTCTCGGAATTAACTGCTCCAAAATCGAAGGTTGGATTGGAGGGCACAAAATAGGTGGGGCACTACTGATAAAGGTCGCTGGACCCGATAGGGTAGGAGCCAGGAGAAAGTACAGTTGTGTACACTTACCATAAATGTAGATGTTCGAGTGTATTCACTGTTGCAGTCAGCACACTTGGGTCATCCTGCCAGGGGTAGCCCTCAGTTGGCCCAAATACCAGAGGATTAATATTTCTGCATTGGTTGCTGCTGCTCCAAGACTGACGTCAGGTCGTCAGTGGTATAAAATCAGGCAGCTGATGCTATTACATCAGTTTTTCTTGCCCCAACTGCCAGGAGCCCCCAAATAGGGAGCTAGGTTGGTGGAAGAACACCACCAGTAGAAAGTAAATACCAAAAATTCCCTGTAAGGAGAGAGGAAGAAAGAGAGAGAGGGAGAGAGAGACAAGTGGGATGGAGGATGGGAAACCAGGACTGCAACAGTGAATACACTCGAACATCTACATTTATGGTAAGTGTACACAACTGTACTATGTTCTTCGTGTTTCACTGTTGCAGTCATCACACTTGGATTGATTACTAAAGTTGAAGAAAAGGGTGGAGGCAGTCAAGAAGACTGGGGGCTGGCTAGGATGAACTGCAAGACTGCAGTGGCAAAGCCTGCCCTGGATTTGGAGAAGATAGGCAGGTGGTAATGCTTGGTGAAGATATGAACAGAAGTTTATGTTGCAGCCTCCGAGATGTCCCTGGTGGGGACCCTTCTGAGGAAAGCAGCAGAGGTGGAGGTTGCCCTGGTGGAATGCGTCCTGACCCCCTTTGGGGGTGGTTTCCTGTGCTGTTTGTAGCAGAAATGGATGCAGTGTGCTATCCAGTTGGAAACTGTTTGGATATGGCCTTGCCATCTGCACCTGCTGCAAAGCTGACTAGCAATTAGTCAGTTTTTCTAAAAGATTTAGTCCTGTCCAGGTAGAATCTGAGCGGTCTGTGCACATCTAGAGAGTGCAGAATCCTTTCCCTTTGTTTTGTGGGTTAGGGAAAAAAGGTGGGCAAGTGAAAGGATTGGTTGAGACCACAATGGACAATGGACACCACTTTAGGCATGAAGGATGGGTTAGTCCTAAGAGAGAGACCCTGCCAGCATGGAAAATGATGACTGGCTCTACAGCCACGAGTCCTTGTAACTCTGAAACACTTCTAGTTGAAGTGATGGCCAGAAGCAAGACTGTTTTCCAAGAGAGGAATTTTAACTCTGCTGAAGCTGCAAGTTCAAAGGGGGTAGGCTGAGCTTTTCCAACACAAAGTTAAAGTCACAAGCTGGGGTAGGAGCTCTTCTGGGTGGCCTTAAGTTGTAAGCCCCTCTTAGGAACTGTTTGATGAGGGGGGTGTGAGAAGAGAGGTGGCGCTGTGCTGTAATGAGCAGAGATGGCAGAGGCATGAATTTTAATAGAAGAGCAGGAGAGACCCCTGTGTAGTAGGTCTGCTAGATAATCCAGGATGAGAGGTAGGGAGGGCTGTGCTGTTTTGGCTCCCTTAGCATGGATCCAGGTGCAAAACCTTTTCCAGTTGTCAGCGTAGAATTTTCTAGTGCTGGGGCGTCTGGCCTCACGTATAACATCTAGGACTTGTTTGTTTAGGTTGGCAGCTTGAGGAGAGGTCAGGGAATAAGCCAAGCTGCCAGGATGAGGGTCTGCAATTGGGGATTACATGAATTCTCCATTCTTCTAGGTCAGGAGTGTTGGGATCTGAGGTAGGTGGCAGGGGTGACAGGCTGCGCAGCAGTAGGTACCAGTGCTGGCAATGCCAGTCTGGGGCAATCAGGCTTGCCCTTGTTTTTTCCTATCTTATTTTGAGCAGTACCCTTGAAATGAGTGGCAGAGGGGGAAATACATAGTCTGAGAGGTTTACCCATTGGAAGGATAGAGAATCCACTTTCCAAGCCTTGCTGTGAGATTCCTGGATGCAGTATTTGCTGAGCTGATGATGGAGTGGGAGGCAAAGAGGTCCACCTTTGGGGTGCCCCATTTCTGGGTTACAAAGGTGAAGCGTGTGGGTCTAGCAGGTTTCTGCTTAAGTTGTCTGCCAGAGCGTTTAGGGAGCATGGCAGGAATTGTGCTAGCAGATTTGTTTGCGTGGCTGAGGCCATGTGCCAAAGGGTCATGGCGAGCCTGCAGAGAGGATAAGAGCGAGTCCCTCCCTGCTTGCTGATATACCACATCACTGTGGTGTTGTCTGTTTTGATCAGTAGAAGCCCCGGGGAGGGCAAGGGTATGAAAGCTGTCAGGGCATGCTGAACAGCTAGCATCTCTTTTTGGTTTATGTGCATATGTATTTGATTTGGGCTCCAATTACCCTGAATGCACCTGTCATCCAGGTGTGCACCCCAGGCGTAGTGTGATGCGTCTGTGGTGAGGGTCTGGGCAGTGTGGGGTTGTGAGAAGGGTAGTCCCTTGTTGTGGTTGCATGCTGCTGCCCACCAAAGAAAAATGTTCCTTAGACAGGGTATCATTGGTATGACAGTTTCCAGGTCTTGAGAGTGTTGACATCAAAGGCTTTTTAGGTACCATTGTATTTCCTCATATGCAGTCTGGCATATGGAATGAGTAGAATGTAGGAGGCCATGAACCCTAGAGCTTGCAGGATTTTCCTTGCAGATAACTGGGTTCTGGTGGCTAGATGAGAGAAGTAGCTTGTCATGTAGGATAGTTTTTCTGGAGTAAGGAATGCTATCTGGGATGCTGTGTCCAGGTTTGCTCCCAGAAATACAATTTTTTGTATGGGGACTAGTTTTGATTTCTTTTCGTTGATAGTATACCTTAGGGAGTTTAGTAGGTCCTTTACAAAGGTCAGGTGCTGTAACAGCTTTTCCTGTCTGTCTGAATCAGGCAATCATCTAAGTAGGGGGAAATTTGAATATTTCTTTGTCTGCAAAAAGCAATGGATGGAGACAGGCATTTTGTGAAAACTCTGGGAGCAGTGGATAAGCCAAAGGGAAGCGCAGAGAACTGAAAGTGCATAGCTCCTGCCCTGAAATGTAGATTTTTCCTGCAAGATTCCCTGACTGGGATGTGAAGGTAGGCATCTTTTAGGTCTAGGGTGGCTAACCAAGCATCCTTGGAAAGCATAGGAAGAAGCTGCTGGAGGGTGAGCATTTTGAATTTTGGTATCACCAGAAAGGTGTTTAGAATGAATAGAGCGAGGATTGGGCACCAGGTGCCCTCTTTTCTGGGTACTAGGAAGAGTCCGGAATAGAAACCTTGGCCTAACTGGTCTGCAGAAACATGCTGTATTGCCCTAATGGAGAGCAGGGAAAGGACTTGTTTTCTGGCCTATGCCCACTGGTTTGGAGGAAGATCTGGGAACCCTTTGGGGTTGGTAGAGTGTGGAAATAAAATTTGTATCCCTGGGACACTATGTTGAGGACCCATCAGTCGTTGGTAATAGAGGCCCAGTTGTTTGCATGGAAGGAGAGTTTATCTCCTAGGGGCACAAGTAAGTGGGCAGAGGTAAGGGGGGAGGTGTAAAGTCATTGTGAGTTCGTACCATAAGGGGGTGGCTTAGCACTCCCTGTTTTTGAAGAGGAGGAAGAAAGTACAGTTGTGTACAAGTACCATAAATGTAGATGTTAGAGTGTATTCACTGTTGCAGTCATTACATTTGGGTAATCTGCTGGCAGGTTGCCCTCAGTCGGACTGAATTCCAAAGTCCTGGGTCCTGCGTCAGTTGTTGTCTCCTCTTCCATGACGTCAGGTCGTCAGGGGTATAAAACATGCAGCAAACACCATTTTCTTTAGTTTCTCTTGCCCCTGATAACAGGTGCCCCCAAAAAGGTAGCAATATTACATATATATATATATATATATATATATATATATATATGCATGCATCAATATAAACTTTACCTTCATCTACATGCAAATACACCACATAGGTTGTAGAAGATAGAGAAGGAAAGATAAACTGTAGAATAACAGGGGGTGGCGGGAGGGTAACCTGGACTGCAACAGTGAATACACTCGAACATCTACATTTACAGTAAGTGTACACAACTGTACTATGTTCTTCATGTTTCACTGCTGCAGTCATTACATTTGGGTAGAATCCCAAAGCTATTGTCGGGAGGTTGGAGCTAAACAGCATTAGGTGCTGCTATAAGGCCCTGCAGCACTGCAGTGGCAAAGCCTGCCCTGGACTTAGAGTAGAGAGGCAAATGGTAAAGGTGTGAACAGAACTCCAAGTAGCAGCCTCTAGAATATCTTCGGTTGGTACTCCTCTGAAAAAGGCTGCTGAAGTAGCTGCAGCTCTGGTGGAATGAGACCTAATGCTCTTGGGCACAGGTTTACCATGGTGTAAGTAGCAGAAACGGATGCAGTGGCTTATCCACTTTGAAATTGTCTGCGTTGAAATAGCCTTTCCTTCTGATCCTGCAGCATATGACACTAGTAATTGCTCAGTTTTTCTTAGAGCTTTTGTCCTGCTCAAGTAGAATCTTAGCTGTCTGTGTATGTCCAAGGAATGCAGAATTCTCTCCCCTTTGTTCTGCGGATTTGGATAAAAAGTTGGCAGATTAATTGTTTGGTTAAGAGCCACACTGGAACTCACCTTAGGCATAAAAGTAAGATTTGTCCTCAGAGACACCCTGTCTGGGTAAAATATTATAAAAGGCTCTACAGCCACGAGGGACCTGTAGCTCTGAAACTCTTCTTGCTGAAGTAATTGCTAGTAGCAGAGCTGTCTTCCATGATAAGAACTTTATATCAGCGGTAGCGGCTGGTTCAAATGGAGGCAGGGTGAGCTTTTCCAACACATAACTGAGGTCCCATGCAGGTAATGGTGGTCTTCTAGGGGGCCTTAGGTTTCTGGCTCCTCTAAGATACTGCTTTAGTAAAGAATGAGAAAAGATTGGTGGCTCTATATTGTAATGAGCCGAAAAGGCAGAGGCATGGATTTTGATTGATGCGAAAGATGGGCCTTTGTCAAGCATCTCAGTTAAGTATTGTAATATCTGAGGAATATGTGGTTCTGCTGTATCAGTTCCTTGTGCTTGATTCCAAGCACAGAATCTCTTCCATTTGTTAGCATAAGATTTTCTAGTACTAGGCCTCCTGGCTTCCAAAATGACATCCATCACAGCTTTACTGAGAAGTGTCGTTCATATGATTACATGATTAGCCATGCTGCCATGTTCAGAGTCTGTAGTTGATTGTGCAGGATCTGATTGTTTTGCTGGGACAGTAGTTGTGGTCTTTGAGGCAAGGTCCAAGCTGGGTATTGAGACAAGTTCCTTAGGATTGGGTACCAGTATTGGCGGGGCAAGTCTGGGGCAATTAATATCATCTTCTTCTTCTCTTGCCTGACTTTTAGGAGGACCTTGGGTAGAAGAGGCAGAGGAGGGAAGGCGTAAACTGACAAGTTTTTCCAACTGAAGGATAGGGCGTCCACTTTCCATGCTTGTCTGTGATAAGTCCTTGTGCAGAATCTTTTCAATTGATAATTTTGAGGAGAGGCAAATAGATCTATGTCTGGGCTCCCCCATTTCTCTGTTATCATGCTGAAGACTTGTGTATTTAGTTTCCACTCATGAGGATCCATAAGGTTTCTGCTTAAATCATCTGCCAGAGTGTTCTGTTTTCCTGGCAGGAATTGAGCTTGAAGATTTATTTGTAGGTCAAAGCTGTGCGCCACACTGCCATGGCTAATCTGCAAAGGGGGTATGAGTATGTGCCCCCATTGCTTGTTTATATACCACATGACTGCGGTGTTGTCCGTCTTTATCAGTAGTGTCCTGGATGAAGTAAGTCCTTGAAGGCTGTTATTTTGAACAGCTAGCATCTCTTTCTGGTTGATATGTAGATGCATTTGATTTGGTGCCCATATGCCCTGAATGCATCTTCCTGCCATGTGGGCCCCCCATGCATAATCTGATGCGTCTGTTAAGGTTTGGGCTGGCAGGGGGTAGAATGAAGGGCCATCCCATGTTTTGATGACAATCTTCGCCCACCATAGAAACTCCTGTTGCAGGCAGGGGATGGGAGGAATCATTGTTTCCAGACTGTGTGAATGCTGACTCCATAAACATTTTAGGTACCATTGCAGTTTCCTCATATGCAGTCTTGCATATGGAATTAGTAGGATGCAGGATGCCATGAAGCCCATAGCCTGCAGAATTTGTCTTGCAGAAGACTGGGTTTTTGTTGCCATCAGTTTGAAGTAGTCAGTTGCCTTTGTTTGTCTGGCGTGAGGTAAGCCATCTGGGCAGTTGTATGCAAGCTTGCACCCAGGATTGTTATCTTTTGAGAGGGTACCAGTTGTGATTTCTTTTCGTTTGTGTACCCTAGGCATGCTAGAAGCCTTTTCACAAATGCCAGGTGTCGTAGAAGAGTGTCTTTGTTCTCTGCTTGAATGAGTCTCATCCAAGTAAGGATATATTTGTATACTTCTTTGTCTGGAAAATGCAATTACTGGTGCCAGTCACTTTGCAAAGACCCTGGGCGCAGTAGATAAGCCAAAGGGCAGTGCAGAGAATTGGTAATGCATTAAGCCAGCCTTGAATCTGAGGTATCTTCTGCACGACTGTCTTATTGGGACATGCAGGTATGCCTCTTTTAAGTCTAAAGTCACCAGCCAAGCATTCTTGAATTTTGGAATGTCCAGGTATGTGTTCAAAATCGATAAATCCAGTACTGGCCGCCAGGCCTTGTCCTGTGTACCAAGAACAGTTTTGAGTAAAAACCTTGTCCTTTTTCCTGTTCTGGTACTGTCTGAATGCCCCCCCCCCATATCCATGAGGGATGTAACCTGTTTCTGTGCCTCTGCCCATTGTTTTTTTGGCAGGTCTGGCCAACCATTTGTCATTGGCAGAGTGTGGAAATGGAATCTGTATTCCCTGTGATACGATGTTCAGTACCCACTTGTTCTGGGTTATTAATTGCCAATTCTGTGCAGAAAGTGCTAATTTTCCCCCTATGGGTGCTGCCAACAGATAAATGCTTGGTGTAGGCAGAGGGAAGCCATTGGGATTGCTTTCTGTAGGTTTGCGCTTTATCTCCCCCAGATTTGGAGGTGGATGCGCCCCATTGCTTTGACCTGTATGAGTCTTGAGCCTTCTACCTGGAACCCTTAGGGCGTCTGGATTTGTCCCTTTGAGCTCTGTCTGACACAGGAAAGGACCAATTTTTTGTAGGCCAGTGTCTACTGAATCTAGGTGGCTGAAGAAATCTGTAAGAAATCTTTAACAGTTTGCATAGACTTAGCTTTGTCTTCCATTTTCTTTAAAACCTCTTCTGCCTTAATACCAAACAGAGAATCATGCTGTAAAGGTGCATCTAGCAATTTTGCTTTAACATGATCAGGCAAATTTTGTTCCTTTAACCAGGCATGCCTCCTGATCACAGATCCAGTAACTGCGGCCCTGCAGGAGGCCTCTAAAGAATCAAAACCACATTGCAAAGTATGCTTTCCAACTTGTTCAGCTGCATGCAATAATTCTTGCAATTCCTTATTTTCTGCACATTCTGAAATCAACATAATTTCCCATTTCAGCAATCCCATAACATGTTGTTGGTACTTAAATATATGAAATTGACAGGTTTAAGGCCCTAATTGCCAAGGTTGCAGATGTATAAACATTTTTCCCCCATCTGTCCAGCGCCCTTGAATCTCTGTCAGAGGGTGTAGGGTTTTTTGCTGTTGAGGCCTTAACTCCCTTTGGACCCTGTGAAATAGTTTCAGAATCAGCAGCAGGGTTTCTAAATAAAAATTTATGAGAGTCAGGGACCCTGTAATACCTGTCAGGCTTACTGGGAGTCGGAGGTAGAGAATCAGGGGTCAGGCTTGACTCCGAAAAAACATCATCCACAATGTCTAACACAGGGGGAATGGCTAAAGGCTTGTGTTGAGGGAGAAGGAGGAAATCCCTCAGCCTGTTTTTTGATTCTGAGAAGTCTTGACTTTCCCAGTGAAAATGCTCCCTCAAATTATGCAAGGTTTCTCCAACTGAATAATCCTCAGGAGGAGATGCAGATGGAATAGACTCCTCAGAATCAGAATCCTCATATGGAGGTAAAGATAATTCTTGATCAGAAGAGGAATCAGAAGAAATAGAAACCTAATCTGAAGATTCATAGTCAGTGTCTTGCCTAGGCCTCTTATCTGGAGGGGGATGTGTACCCCTGATCAAGGTAATAAGGTCTTCAGCCATTTTGATCTGTTTTTTAGGCATAGAGGCCTGTGCACGTGGCTCATGCGTCATTTTTTTAGGTTTAGAAGTTGCTTTTGTCTTTGGTTTTGCAGCTGTCGTTGGTTTGATGTACAAATGTTGAGGTCTGAATACACCCTCAGAAGCCGGTGCCTGCTCAGCGGCTCCGGACCCATCCGAGGGGGATACATCCGCCGGTCCAATACCTTGTGTATCTTGCAGCATGCCGGACTCCACATGGGTGTCGATAGAGGCCTGCGACTCGAAGGCAGAGGGTATCAGGGGCTGCGAAAGCGCCTCACTGTGTACCGGCGACTGGCTTAGGAGAAGCTTTGTCGTCAATTCTGGATCTCGACTACCTTTCTTTGTCCTTTTCTTTGCATTTTTTTATGTACTCCTGTAGTCAGATTGCTATCCGAGACATCTCTGGGTAGTTAAATCTGTTTCCAAAATACTTAGTTGCAAAAATATACCAACGCTTAATAGTGCGTTGGTTAAATCTGGCACAAAACCAACAGCCAGGCACATTGTGATCAGGGCCTAGGCAAGGAATACAGTATAAATGGAAATCCTTACGAGGTATTTGCTTCCCACAAGTAATACAATTATTAACTTTTTCTGACATTGGTAAAAAGCAAGAAAAAAGTTTCCCCAACGGGGTACTTAGCTTTACTGAAGACTTTGGTTCTGAAACTCAAATGCAAATATTTCAATAGTCGGCTGACCGGCACTTGCGAAATGCTTCTGCTTCGGGCACCGCGCAGCAAGAAAGACTGAAGAAAATGGCGTCGGCTGCATGTTTTATACCCCTGATGACCTGACGTCATGGAAGAGGAGACAGCAACCGATGCAGGACCCAATACTTTGGAATTCAGGCTGACTGAGGGCAACCTGCCAGCAGATTACCCAAATGTAATGACTGCAACAGTGAAACATGAAGAACATCTCCATTGCTTAGATCTCTGCTTTCCCTGAGACTGCTGTCTGGGGGTGTGTGCTTCCCCTGGGTCTGGGCTGAGCTGGCCTGGAGGGGGCCGGAAAGGACCAGTGCTTGGAAGGGCAATGCCTACCGAACCTCGGAGGCTGGACCTGTAAAAAGTCTAACTGTCTGCATAGATTTAGCTTTTTCTTCCATCTTTTTTAAGACCTCTTCTGCCTTGGTGCCAAACAAATTGTCTTTGCTGAATGGTGTGTCCAACAATTTTGATTTGACATGGTCTGGCAAGGTCTGTTCCTTAAGCCAAGCATGCCTTCTAAGGCTATAACCAGTGACTGCTGCCCTGCAAGATGCTTCTATGGATTCCAAGCCACATTGCAAGGTGTGCTTAGTAACTTGACTTGCAGAATGCATAAGCTCTTGTAATTCTTTATTTTCTGTACAAGCAGGAAAGGAAGATATTTTTGTTTGAGGAATTCCATGGTATGCTGCTGCTATTTCAGCATGTAGAACTGACAATTTTGTGCTCTAAATAGCAAGAGTTGCAGAGGTGTATACTTTTTTACCCCATCTGTCTAAAGCTCGGGAATCCCTGTCTGAGGGGGTGGGATTCTGAGCGGAGGTTGCTTTAATTCCTTTAGGTCTTTGGGAGATGACCTCTGGGTCAGTAGTAGGATTTTTGAAAAGGAATTTTTGAGAGTCAGGGACTCTGTGGTACCTGTCAGGTTTCCTGGGAGCAGGAGGAAGGGTGTCAGGAGTCAAACTGGATTCCAGAAAAACATCACCCACAACATCCAGGACAGGAGGAATGGCTAAATGTCTGTGCTGTGGTAAATCTAAGAATTCCCAGAGTCTGTTTTTTGACTGAGGATAGTCCTGACATTCCCATTGGAAATGCTCCGTTAAAGTATGTAGGGTTTCACCAAATGAAAAATCCTCAGGTGGAGAAGCAGAAGGAATGGATTCCTCTGCATCGGAATCCTCATAAGCAGAGAGGGGTTGCATGTCTTCATATTCAGAAGCATCAGTCTCATCGGACTCCTGTTCAGATAAAACTACTGGGGACAAGTCTCTTTCTTTTGGAAGGGGTAGCCTGGCTTCCCCTAATAAGCATAATAAGGTCTTCCGCCATTTTAAGCATTTGAAATTGCGGCATGGAAGCAGGTGCCTGAGCTTGGGTCACCGATTTTTTGGGTGCAGTTCATACCCTGGGCCTCAGAAACTCTGTAGTTTTAGAAAGAACTGAAGACGTGAAAGAAGTCGTTGGTTTGTGTCGACTATCAGTAGTACAAAGAACTTCCTTGGAAGCCAGTGCCTGCTCAGCAGCTCCAGACCCATCCAAGGTAGAGACATCTGCAAAATCCTTAGTTGAAGAAGCGTCTCATGACATACCGGACTCCGAAAGGGTCTCGGTAGAGGCTTGCAAACCCACAGAAGCGGGCATCAAAGCGCCTCACTGAGGATCAGACAACTAGCTTAACGGAAGCATCATTGGCAGTTTTGGACCTGTGTGGTCTGTCTCTGTCTTTACCCTTACTTTTTTTCGGAATATCAGTAGTCGGATGGCTTAGCAAAGCCATATTGGAATTCGAGGACTGACAGCGAAAATATCTAGCTACAATAAGGCCCGATGACATATAATTCTGGCATTGAACAAAGCACAAAAGCAACAGTGAGGGACGTCGTTGTTTGGGCCTAAACAGGTGACACAGTAAGAATGGAAGTCTCGGTGTGGTATTTGCTTTCCACAGGCGACACCATTGTTAACTTTTTCTGACATCGGTTAGAGCAAGAAAAAAGGATCCCCAACGAGGTACTTAGCTTTAGAAGACTTCAATTTCAATTCTGAAATGAAAACTCAGTTAGCGGCCGACCGGCACTCGTGAGAACTGCTTCTGCTTCGAGCTCCTCGGCAAGAAAGACTGATGTAATGGCATCGGCTGCCTGATTTTATACCACTGACGACTGGACGCAAGTACTGGAGCGACAGCAACCGATGCAGAAATACTAAGCTTCTGGTATTCCGGTCGACTGAGGGCTACCTCTGGCAGGTTAACCCAAGTGTGATGACTGCAACAGTGAAACACAAAGAATATCCCCCATTTGAATATGAGCCGGGAGAAAAGTCCTCATCATTCTATCCACATCTGCTTTTGTCAGACTTCTGGAGGAAGGAGAAGAGGAAGCAATGGGCAAAGTCCTACAATGGTGATGTCTTTCCAGGAAAGGAGATGGGAAGATATTGGATCCCTAGTCTCAGGAGACTGGATCCGATCCAAGGTGATCTATTCCCTGTGATTTTTCAGATCCGAGCAGATCAGATTCAATGTATTCAGAATGGAGGGTTTTGTCTTTGTATCTAAAGGGATTGGATCCAATGGTTTTGACATTTTAAGAGGCAGTTCCAAGATCAGAGCAGAACATGAAGGGTCTGTGGGATACTTGTTGGTCTTTTTTTTTTTTTTTTTTTTTTTTAATTAACCTTCATAGGGGTTTGATCCCCAGATAATGCATCAGACGATGTTGAAGGTAGTAATCCTCTCAAAAACAGTTTATTTCTGCAATCTATTAGGGCCCTACGATTAAAGGCCTTACATATATCACATGCAGAATCTAAATGGGCCAGGCCTAAACAAACACACATATCATGTGCATCTGATAGTGGAATCTTATGGCCACAGGTCCTTATATTTTTTTAAAACCCAATGGTTTCTCACCCATATCTATAAACATGAACAATAACAGGATAGTATGAGAAAAGGAAGATGCTTTTTTTAAAATCTCTAGACAAATATCAAAAAGAAAATGAAATATTTCCAGAAAATAATAAAGAGACTACCTCAAGGTATAAGGGAAATAGAATAAGAAGGGAAAATACCAACTATGGTACTCCAAAATTAAACTAAAGTGTAGGAAGGGCAAGAGAGGATACTATTCAATAAGGAAACAAGATTATATATATAAATTATTTTACTTACAAGAAACAAGCTATAGCTTAAGAGATGACAGCAACCACTTCCATACACGAAGGCAAACAAGATCTGAGCTATGGTAGGGACTACTGCATTATGGCTAAGGGAGGAGCTTGAGAATTTAGTGTTCCACAAGCTGCAAAAAGCGTTTGAGGAGGATCCAAACCCAACAGTTGAGGAATGAATGAAAATTACATCAGATCAAGTGTTTCAGTAAGCAAGTAGGTTTGAAAAATAAGACACAATAAATGCCATAAGAAGTGTTAAGTTTCCTGCAAATGCAATATTAACTTGTTTTTTTTCTCCCATTAGCATATGCTCAGTGGGTTCCAGTCTGCAGCTGAAGACAGATGCACATTCTCATGTTTCCATAGAAACAAGCTGTCTGCAGGTGCAAGCAATTAATCTTGAGAGGGCTAAGCATTTTTTTTTGCAAAGAGAAATGCAGCATTTAGAGGTACAAGGGTAAGCAGTGCAGTAAAAAACAACATTTTAAATAATTAAAAGTGAATAAGAGAGAGCAGCTTCCCCAGCAGTCTTAATACATCAATGCATTTAATAGTGTATAATTTAGTTTTATTTAAAGACAGGTAGTGTCATACCTCACAACCTCTTAGTGCAAGAAATCTGGACAAAACCCAAAATAATGGGGGGGGGGCAAAGGTCCACAAATAGGGACTGATTTTAAATATTGCTCTTACAAAATTTAAACAGTTGCTAGAATAACAAGATTTGTGTTAGCATGCACTTTCTGATGGATATGAAGTCTGAAGCTCAAATGTATGCCATTTATTTAATGACTACATTCCTTAGTGATATGCCAGAAAACCACATATTTCATGGGAAACAAACCAAAAAATATGAAGCAAAAATCTGAACAGTAATGTCAGTGTACCTTTTCCTAAGGTTAACAGTGAATGTTTTCTTAAAGTATAAAAGCTGTTTCTCACATCTGAGAGAGAAATATAGCTAAGAACAGACACCAATTAGTGGAAATGGAAGCAGAGGCTGTAACATGCTCTTTGCAATTGGTAACCTTAATTTTACGTTAGGTAATGCCTGTCGATGCAAGCTTTCCATATGGAGCAATTGTTCCTAGCAGGAGGGTTATTTTTCAAAGATGTATATACTTCTGTGTGTTTGTTCTAAGTCAGAAGGAGATGGAGGTGTTCTGAAAAATAGGAGGAGATGAGATAAAACCAGAGACACAGTCAATCTGCTGGAAAGTCTCCAAGAACAGATGGTATTCCTGTGGAAGTTTGGAAACTGGAGAGAAGAAAGTCACACAGATTTGGAAAGTTTTTTTAACACTATTTTAAAGAGGGAAGTACCAACATTTTGGAAGAAAGCTGTGGTGGCTGCAATACCTAAAGATGGTGAAGACTCATCATACCCTGCTTCATGTAGACCCATTTCAACTTCAAACAATGATTACCAAGTGTTTATGTATATACTAGCTAAAAGAATGGCAACAGTGTTGCCAAAATTTACAGATATGGCTCAATGTGGGTTTGTGGAGGGGCGACAAACACTTGACAAAATTAATAGAATACTGATGATTCATAGGGAAGTAGAATGTAAGAGAATATCACTGTTCTTGTTGGGTCTTGATGGAGAGAAATCATTCAACAGAGTAAATTGGGACTTTATGAGTAGGGCAGTGGAAGTATTTGCATTCCCTGATGCAATAATAAGGTTAATAAGGATGATATATGAGGGATCAGCAGAAATAATTAAAAAGGGAGGGCTCCTCTCTGATAAGTTGTGTCTGAACAAAGGAACCAGGCAGAAGTGTCCTCTTTTCCCTTTATTTGCATTATATTTAGAGCCACTGGCAAAGAAAGTACAGGACTCAGAAATTCAAGGATATAATTGGTATGGTACCCACGAAAAGTTGGCTTTATTTGCAGACGATATTATTTTGTACCTGAAAAACCCATAAAAAGACATTTTAGTTTTGTGGAACACAGACAGTTTTAAGTCTTTTCGGGATAGAAAGTTAATGAAGATAAAAGAAACTACAGCCATAAATGATGTAACCAGACATGAACTGGTTTAGCAATACCCACACTTATGGTGACACAATAATATGAAGTATTTAGAAGTATGGATTAAAAAGGCTTCTATTAAGGCAGCTAAGGGTATGTGACAAGAGTACACAAACTTAGAAACAAGAAGCTCTTGTTTATAAACATGGACAGCATTATACAAGCATTGAAAATGTTTTTAGTCCCGTTAGTTTTATATACAGGTCACACATTTTTTTTTATCAACCAGAGGAGACATTGTGGACAATAAGAGTTGAAGAAATTTATCTGGGAGGGTAAGAGGGCAAGAATTAAGTGGGATAAGTTGATCCTTTCAATAGAACAAGGTGGTTTAGGATTACCTGATTTGAAGGGATATGTGAGGTATTGCCAGCTATGCCAGGAGAAGTAGGGCAGTAGATGTGTAACATATGCCAGCACAGCTAGTTGGAGTTTGGTTAAGAATTATATGTCATTTGTATATCAAACTGATTTGTACAGATGCTTGTGTTGAAAATGTATTTGTAAAGCTGCTTTTGTTAAAAATGTACCAACAGTGGGTCCTGCTGGACAGAAAAGAAATGCACCTGAATGTCAGACTGTATTCTAACTGTTGAAATATACATACTGTAACAGAGGATACTGGAAGAGAAGAGGTTAATCTCAGTTCAACTAATTATGAAAAACAATCTGTAATTAATTTACCTGGTTTAGGCCATAAAGATTGTATCTTATAGTTCTGATTGCAGCCAGAGGCAAAATGTCTTTGAAAACCAGGACTAGATTAGGCTTGAAATAATTGCTGGAATGATGGAAGTTCTGAAATGGTTTTATAGCCTCCAGATGCTATAACGCATCTTAGCATGGTAACACATATGTGCAAGATTCTGGTTCAGTTTCTAGTAAAGAGGAATAGTGTGGGAAACAGAAGTCAGATAATCAGATGTATGTGATTTCATTCTGGAATCCAGCACTGAAATGATGTTTAATACTAGATAAGACAGACGTTTCAGTGCAGTCTGTTTGTGAAACCTGACAAAGGACAACCCCTCACCCACTTCATCTTGCCTTGCTTTATTTAAGTAGGTAGGAAACAGTAATTCTTTAGATCAGTCAGGAAAATATAGAGAGATTAATCAGGTACTGTTTTTCTGTAACAGTGTGACTCTATCCATCAGTATTATTTTTAACATTTCCTGCGACTGAAACTGTGGTGTTTATTGTAAATGGATATTTAGTACTTTCATGCTCTTTTATTACTTATTATTAAATATATTTAAACTTTCCATTGTGGCTGGTCCTTTAGAGAATATTTTAACCTTTGAGAGTACTTATTTTTATTTGGTGACACTGTGGCCACTCCTGAAAGTATTGCTGCATTGGTCAAACACTACCATCCCCATTAGTATTAATTTTATTCAGTATAATTGGGTACCCTTGTAAGAGCCTTGCAGTAGCTGGCTTTCGAGTGTTCTGGCAGCAGTACCTACCTTATAGTCTGGCCAAAGGTAGCAGATCTAGTAAATCTGTGTCATTCTTTCCTAGGTGTGTGTGTGTGTGTGTGTGTGTGTGTGTGTGTGTGTGTGTGTGTGAGAGAATCAAATATCAAAGAGTGTGTGTGTCAGCTACTTGGAGCAGGGACATAGAGCACTGGTTTCACAGACAGGGCAGTGGAGGACTTGGCTTGGAACACTTGGCCGAGGACTCAAATCTACAGCTGTGCCAGTGGGAAGTCTTACTGGGGGGCATGGAGACAGAGGGAAAACTAGCCCCCAGACTGAGTGTGTTCCCTGTGTGCTCTTATGGGAAACTGTGCTTGGTGCAGACAGCTGCACCTGGAAATATTGTGTGTGTCTATTTTTGTTCCAAGTGAACGTCCCTCCCCAGTGTCAGTGGTGAGGATTCAGGCTCTGTGATTACTGTCCCACAGCAGGGGCATCACAGGATATATTGCAACTACACAATTAAGGCTCACAGCAGAAAGTTATAATTCAAAGTGAAAAGGGATGATGATGACTTAAGAAGGAAATTCAACAAATAAGAAGAGAGTGGGATTTTGGATGCAGATGCTTAAGGAGATTAACAGCCATGCAGAATATTATACTTATAAAGTAACAGAAAATATTCTAAGAACTAAACCAATGTGAGAATGGAGAAGGAAGATTTTGCCAGTAGGGATGACCAAGTATGGGTATAGAGAACAGGCAAGAGGACTAGAACTTACTGGAGAAAATTGACAAAGGAGCCAAGGTATTTGCAGCAAATAACTAGGAAAAGAATGGGATGAGGCCAAGAAGACATACTGCAGGTCAGAGATTGCCTTCCATACCAGGGATTGACAGAGTATTGGGAAAGAGAAAGAGATACGGGAATCCTAAGTGAAAGACCTGTTCTGGCAGAGTTTTAGTTGAATCTACAACAGAAACTACAGTTACAAAAAAGGATAATTAGTATAGCATATAAAATAGTGCACAATAACTATAAGAATCAATCAGAGGTGGTTAGAAAACATTAGGAAGAAAGACTGGATAAGTAATTTACAAGGGAACAATGAAAGGACATATGCATGACTCCCAGGTATGCAACAAAGTCTAGAAAGTTTAGTATTTGTGCTTGGACGTGTCTGCATAGGTACTCTTATATCCCATGCAGACTCCAAAGAATTTTTTTCTCAGGTGGATGGCAGCTGTTGAAGGTGTGACAGGGAAGAAAGAGCTAAATGGCACATGTGTTTTGGGACTGGAATTAGTTGGCAGACTTTAAAATTTCCCTACAGAGTACTCTGTCAGAAACATTTGGTGAGCAAATGTGTAACTAAGGAAATGATTACTTTGAGGTGGGACACAGAATCTGAATTGCCTAGACATAGTAAGGCCTTAAGTTTAACTCTGGTGGCTGCCAAAAAAAGCAATTAATAAAAAAATGGAAATTAATGTCTAAACCAAGTGTATCTGAAGTACTCCATATTACAACAGAGATGTAAGAACTTGAAGTGAGATCTTTTGAAATAGGATGGAGCAAATTATATAGAAATAAATGGAACTTGTAGGAAGAATAATGTTCAGGAGATGGATAACTGAGGTGGAAAGGCAGGAATTGAGCACTGTATGTAATATTGGACTGACAAGAACACGTGACTTATAATGTATGTAACTGGAAACATGTTAATTTGGTTGGTTTTCTTTTATAATGATAAATATCCGCCTATGTCTTAAGTGATAAATTTAATAAAGATGTTAAAAAGGAAAGGCGGACTGCAGGAAAAATGGGAGCTAGAAAAGATGGACCAGGCTAGGAAGGAATACTGGTTGGCTACCAAGGAGGATAACAGCGTAGTTGCAATAGCAAAGAACAAGGCATTAGTGGCACTCTATCAGCTTCTGTAAAGAGAAAGTAGATGGTACAAAGTAACTATATCAGATTGCAAGGCAAAGATAGAAAGAAAACGATGATAGTCGAACACCCTTCATAAGGGATGCCTGTAACAGCCTGCTCACTAGTCCACAGGACATCAAAGACAGATAGAGTACTTCTAACAGATTTTAAATTAAGAAAACCCCACAGAAGCTGTACTGCTCCATACACAACCTAAAATGAAAGAGAAGGGAGCTTACCATGCAAGAAATACAAACAGCACTAAGGAAAATTAAGTCGGAAAGCTGCAAGTTCAGATGACGTCACAGCAAACATGACAATAATGTTGGGTAAGATGGGGAGAAATGGTTCCTGAGGGGGGCTCATAGCAGTAAGGAGAGACAGGCATATCTCAGATGACTAGAGAATAAGCGTTCTAATACCAGTGTACTAGAATACAAGGGACTTGCACAACGGTGGGTAATACAGACGGATCAAACTCCTGTCACACTGCATGAAGGTTCTGGACAGACTGATTAATAAATGAATGTGCAGAGCAGTCGAAAGTAAGATGGGAGATGAAAAGTTCAGATAAGGATGCAGGACAACTGACTTGATGTTTGCAGAGAGAGAGAGAATTTGCTAGAGATGAGGAGAGAGACTTGGAGAAAGCATATGACAAGATCCCAAGAAAGCTGATTTGGGTAGTCCTGTGGTGATTAAAGGCCTAGAAACATTGGTAGAATTGGTACCGGCTATGTACAATGGTCCAATGACTCAAGTACATATGGTGTTTGGTCTCAGAGATTGATTCTCAGTGGGAGTGGGTGTGCATCAGGGGTCAACTTTGAGCCCAATGCTGTTTATACTGGTAATGGATGACAACAGCAAACAGGCTGGAGGGGTCAGATCAAAAAAGTTGCTGTATGCAGATGATTTTGCATAGGTAGATTCTGAGCAAGAACTTCAGGAAAGGGTAGGGGAATGAAATACAAAACTGATGGCACATAGGAAGAAATGCAGTAGAGATAAGACAGTTGTAATGGCAGTAAATGGGGGAAATCAGAAGCCGAAAAATGAGACAGAAGGGAAAATACAGGAGCAGGTTAACAGTTTCAGCTATATGGGAGGGGTGGTTGAGGAGAAGGGAAGGCTGAATGAGGATATCAAAAGCTAGAATCAGAGGGGGTGCAGACAACTAGCACAGTGTGTCAGCAGTACTGTACAACAGAAGAATGCCAAAGAGACTGAAAAGTAAGGTGTACAAAACAGTGGTGCAACCAGTACTACTACATGGTACAGAAACCTGGGCAATAAAAGCAGAGTACTTAATCTCCATCACCTGTTGCTTCCTTAAGTGCCTGCAATGGGTGGTAGGATGCACACTGTGGGACAGATGAAGAAATGAGGGCATATGATTCTAAGCCAAAGCAGCTACAATTAGAGAAAAGGTTAAAGCACTAATAAACCTTAGCACTAGACCCCCCCCCTATACTGTAGAGAAGGACAAGGCTCTCTATTTGACCTTACCAGCCAATCAGTAAAACAGTTCACTGTACCTATCCAGGCATGTCCAAAGGGCAGTTTCGGGTGTACTCTCCAGTCCAACTGGTGAATCTGGGCATTTTGAGGCAATGTTACAATTGCCTCATGTACTCAGACAACCCACTCCTCCTTCCACCAAACACTAATACATGCGAGAGATGCAATTATACAGCCAAACTGGAGGCTAAGATCTCTCAACCCAAGACTGGACCAGGCAGTCAAGAGGAGAAGGGAATTACTTGCATCACACCACCAGTCTCACATAGATCTATGAAACCAGCACCAGCAAAAAACACACATAAATACACGAAAACATACTTGGAGGCTCCAAATAAAAATCTGCAGAAGCAACAGAGACCTCCAAAGCAGACCTCCAAGCAACCTCCATCCCCCCAGCACAAACCATGAAACACATACTTCACAAAACCAGTGTGCCACACAATCACAGCCCTTAAGGCAAAATAACATACCAACACACTGGTAATAGGTGACTCTACAGTCATGCACATGACGCCCAACTCACTAGGCTGAACAAGGAAAAGGTTACTGTTAGCTGCCTGTCGGATGCCAGGATCCGCCACATAACACAAGCACTCAGGTCACTCCAGAACAAGTACAAACATGACTCTGTCATTGTCCAGGTTCGTGTGAATTACCTGAGCCGTACCTCCCTGGACTACATGAAAATGGCATGGAGGAGCTCTCTGATCACGTAGCCCAGGCCGGTATGACCCTGACCCTGAGTAGCATCCTGCCCTCACCAAGAACACCACCACGGTATAGAGAAAAAAATATCAATTTCAACAACTGGCTAAGCTTCTGGTGTCATTCAAAGGGGATCCAGTGTCTGTCAGCCTGGGATGACATGCTCGACAAGCCACGCTGCTTTGCTAGAGACGGCTTGCACTTGTCACCCTTAGGCTTTCGAACACTGGCCAAGGCTCTTGCCACCCCCATAGTGCCTTTTTTAGGCAAGACTCAAAAGACAAACCCACCGCTGTAAACAGCACAAGTAACAAAAAACTGAGGATAATGCTACTCAATGCCAGAAGTCTACACCTCAAAATGCACGCAGTCGAGGCACTCCTCAGTATGGAGAAAATCGATATATGTGCAGTAACAGAAACCTGGTTTAAGGCTCCGGAGAGCATCCCAGCACTACCAAGCTACAACTCATACCATACATTTCGGTCACAAAACCCGGACCGAAATACAAGAGGCGGGGGAGTACCCATATTCATCAAGGATACACACACCTCCAGGTTAGTGGTATAGCACGATGCTTCAGAGATAATCAACGTGCAACTAACAATGGGCTAAACTGCTATTCAAATTATAGCTTGCTACAGATCACCCACCATTTCCCAGGACCACCACTCCGCATTCCTGGAAACATAAAGGTCCTACCAAACACCCTGATATTGGGTGATTTCAATTACCCAAAAATTAACTGGGAGAACTACTCAAGTACAAACTCCCTTGCCCAACATTTCCTAGAATTTATAAACTCAAATGCCCTGGATCAACTGGTCAACACCCCCACCAGAGATGACAACATAATGGACCTGGTCAACACCAACATGGGCGACCGGTGTTCCACACCGGAGGTCAACCCCTTGCTGGTTAGATCTGACCAGAAACTAATCACTCTGGATATCCACATTCCGCCAGCACCCCCGGTCAAAGAAACCACTGTAAAAAACTTTTCAAAAGCAAACTTCACGTTACTTAAGACAAAGGTGGGAAGTTTCAAAGCCTCCATACTAAAGGATAACACTGTCCAAGCTGCAAAATCCTTTACTAATGCACTCTATGGGAACCTACAAGAATGCATGGATCGTGCTATCCCAAACAAAACCAAGACTCACTCCTCCCAGAAAAGGAAACTAGTCTGATGGACCCCTTCTATAAACAAGCTATACAATAGAAGGAGGAAACTGGTACAGAAGAGAGTAAAATCCCAAGAAGGGAAGACATCCCTGATCAGTATCAGCAAGAAACTACGTTCCCTCATAAAATCATCCAAGGCTAGCTTCGAAAGAAAAATTGTCATGGACTCCAAAAATAACTACAAGGTATTCTGTAGCTATGTCAAGAATCTAAGTGGCAATTCTCAGATCTGCTCGGAGTTAGTGCAGAAAGGCACAAAATACACTGAACCGACCGATATAGCCAACATACTGGCAGACAGGTTCAGTGCAAACTTCACCCCCCTCTCACCCCCAAGAGGGCCCATAACTATACAAGAAGAACGTAGTGCCCCTGAAATCACAGACACTCAAGTTAAAACAGCCCTCTCCAAAGCCAAAAGCACAGCATCAATGGGACCAGACGGTGTCCCAGGCTGCGTCCTACACGAGCTCAAAGATGAAGTAACCCCTCACCTAAACACATTGTTTAAACTCAGCCTCTCCACAGGCTACGTGCCCACAGAGAGACGCACAGCAATGGTTATTCCACTCCACAAAGGTGGAGCCACAACGGACCCTGGGAACTATTGCCCTATAAGCCTGTCTAGCTTGGTCTGCAAAGCTATGGAGTGCATCATCATGTATCTCATTAACAGAGACATTGGAAACCTCCAAACACTGGACCCTACCCAGTTTGGCTTTGTTAAGGGCAGATCATGTCTCTTAAACCTGGTGGACTTCTTTGAGACAGTTACCAAGGCTATAGACGAGGGGAAAGGTGGTTGCAAAGGTATTATAGACAAGCTCACCAGCCTGAACATAAACCCCTACGTCACGAGATGGGTTGCCAACTGGCTCACTGACAGAGCCCACGTGGTAAGAGCTGCAGGAGCTAGGTCTGACTCTAAACTGGTTACAAGTGGCATTCCCCAGGGCTCAGTCCTAGGACCCCTCCTGTTCGGGATATACTTCTCAGAGGTACAGGCAAGCACAGGAGGACTATGGCTGACCAAGTTCGCAGATGACTGCAAACTAGGGGCTATAACTGATTCTCTGGCTGACACAGACATCCTCCAAAAGGGTCTCACTGAGACAGATACCTGGTGTCAAAACCATGGCCTCAAGCTAAATGCCAAAAAGTGCATAGTCATCCCCTTTGGAAAAAACAAAGTACCCACAAACTACCACATAGGTGGTAGCCCCCTAAATACGGAAGATGTAATAAGGGATCTGGGGACCCGAGTAGATAGTAACCTCTTCTTTGACAATCACATTGCTAAAGTGGTTAGAAAATCCTATGTGGCCCACCTAATCACAAAAGGGTTTGCATCCAGATCGAAAGAGGTCACTGGGCCCCTCTATGCATCACTCATCAGACCCATCACAGAGTACAATGCCCCATTTGGGATGTACCTTACAAGACACCTGCAACAACTGGAAAGACCACAGAAGTACCTCAACAGGAGGATCACTAGCCTCAAGCAGATGCCCTATGCAGCTGGACTGAAGAAACTCCAGCTGTACTCGGTTGCATTCCGCCTACTCAGAGGTGATCTCTGCCTGACATACAAGGCCATGTCCAACCCAGAATTGAAGGACATGCTCCACCTAAAGAAAACCATATCCCCTCGAGCCACACGCTCCAGGGATCTAAACCTCACCACAACAATAAATAGGACGTGCTGGAGGGACAGATTCCTGTCCCAGAGACTTCCCATGCCCTGGAACAAGATTCCAATCTACATTAAGCAGAGCTCCTCGCTAACCCTCTTCAAGAGAAACCTTGACGTGTGGATGGGAAACAGGAAGTTTACCCCAGGGATCACTTCAATGGCTCTGCTGGACAGAGGCACAGTGAACTAATCTAAGGGGGCGGCGAAAGCCAACACATTCTGGCTAGGCTTATAAATGCCTTTGGTCAGACTGCCTAGTACCTACCTATAAACCTATAAACAGGGCAGATAATGATGGTTTAGGCACATGCAGAAAAGCAGAAGACAATCTGGTGAAGATATTTTGGGACAGGCAGGAAGAAGGCAAGATGAAATAAGGATGTCCAGTGAACAGGTAGTAGATTGTGAGAGAGAAGGCCTGTCAAAGTCAGGCATGAGTGTCAAAGAAGGCAGCAGAGAGGCACTGAACAGAAAGACTGCGACAACTGACACAACATGTTGACCCAATGTAGAAAATGGGAAAAAGGACACTGATTATGATGATGATGATACAGCCAGTAACAGATGCATCTACTAAGCTAACTTATGAGATGTTGACATTTAGTCCAACAATGCAAACTTAAAGCAGAACTTCTACATCCAATGTTAAGTGAAGAATAGAAATGTGGGTACTATGAAGTGAACTCACCAAGGAACTTGTACGCCTCTAGTGCTCATCGTATAAACACACTTTCATTGTCAATAACTTAGGCTTGAAGGATCTTTTCAATATAAAGTATTCCTCCTCTACATACCTAAAACTGTCAAGACTGCTGTTCCTGGAGATGGATTCCTTTAAGCACTCTCGAAAGACAAGGGTAAGACAAAAGACCAAGTCAAGTAGATATACTGCTGCCGGTGTTGTGTCAAATACCAAAAAGCAACCTCCTTCCAGAGGACAGTGATGAAATTTAACTCGTACAAAACCCACTGCCACTAACCTCATGCATTGGGGCAAAACACCAAAAACAGCAGACTCAGTTCCTTAAATAAATAAATACATACAAATATCTCAAGCAGAGGCAATAATGCCCTTCTGACATGCCAATATACCAAAACAGCTGTTCCGATAAGTGCCCAGGCTGTTCTTAAAAATATCTAAACTACTGCTTGTTTTAATGTAATTTGGTTGTCTACTCCATACATCAGCTACTCTCTCAGAGAGCTAATTAGTACAGTTCTAATTTCTATAGAATCTTCTATCTACGCTGTCTGATGATTCTCTACTACTTTTAGATAACCCCAAACATTCCCAAAGGTAGCTGCCTCTAAATCCGCTATATACCCACATAAGGTCTCCTTTTAAATAGCTGTATGAAACACTGTACAAGTTCAGATATTTTAGTCTTTCAAAATAACTTACATTTTTACATCCATGGATGTCTTGGGTATATTTCCGCTGTACTCTTTCCAGTTTACTCGTGCTTACTTTTTTATAAGGTTTCCATATTGTTATTCCATACCCAAGTTTGGGTCTAATATAAAAAAATTGCTTCATCACTTCTGATTTCCTAGACTTTATTTATTTACATTTGCTTACCAGGAAATTCAGATTGGAGACAGGTCCTTTTTCAGGGAGAAAAGCTCCACAGAACAATAAAAGAGCAGAGCACATGAACAATTGGATATACATACAATAGCAAAATAATATATACTGTAGCAATCATCAGATATACATACAACATGAAACATAGTAATGCACAGCTATACCAATACCTAGCTTGATGCTAGGAATCAAGGTAGGTTGTATATACAGATAGAACTAAGCTCAAACAGATACTTAGTATAAATGTTTGCATAAATCTTTTTATACAACTTATAGTTCTATAACTATCAATCAATTGGTTGACCTGATTACAAAAACTTAAAAGCTGGATTTACCCAGATCCTTAAATGAATCTACAGTTTCAATCACCTTATCCTGCACTGTGTTCTTTATGTCTCCCAAATCTCAAATGCTTGGGTTTTTGATTTATCAGCATACTATTCTCCTGTGTCCAAACTGTCAATGTATTCAATTCTTTTGTAAACATGCCCTATCTGTAACACATGTAATCAGTTTAGCCATTTTCAAGTCATCTGCATATAGACTGTAGAATACCTCGGATGAAAAAGACAGATCTGAAAGATATAATCTAAAGTATGGGCCTTGGATAGAGCCCTGTGAGATGCTTGCCATGTCCTGTTTGTAAGCCATGCAGCTATCCATCTTATCAACAGTATATCAATACCCAGATGTTCTAATTTATTGATCAGTGTTTTGTGTATCATCCTATCAAATGTTTAAGTTAAATCTACATAAATAAAATCAAAACAGAATTTTACATGCATAGCTCTTCTTATACTGTTATAGATCATCATGTTAAACGTAGTAATATATCTATTTTAAACATATACATGTTAATTTATGGTTTCAAGTTTCAGCCTTTCCAATTCTGACAACAATTCATCCAATACAACCTTCTCTATTACGTTTTCACAGCACAAAAGTAAATGTATGGGTCTGCACTACTTTGGCTCTGTCCTACTTTCTTTTCCTTAAAGACAAGTTTAACTACTGCATATCTCCAGTCATGAGGAATCTCCTCATATTTACACTGCCTAGTAAACAACTGGTATATGGCTGCACACTGATTAAGTAAACAGTGTGGGAAGAAACAGCCAGGGAATTGTTATGGCTAGGCTTGTATAGGCCCTAGGGCCGATAGCCTAGTACCAACCTATGAACAGCTTAATTTCAGCTCTCCCAGTATGAAAACAGAAACTACGAAACAAGAGCCAGTGATACTATTAGATTGGTTAAAACTGAGTTACTGGCTAATGAGTACAGTGGTGGAATGCCAGCAAGGAATACATTTAGAGAAGTTGATAGAAAATCAACCAGAAAAAGAAAAAGGGAAGCATTGGATGAGAAGAATCTTGCAACTACTCAGCAAAAAGCAGTTCAAGCTTCAGCTTTGATAGAAGAGATGGCTTCCAGTATTCTAAAGGAAAAAAGTGAATCAAATGTACTCAAGAAGTGATCAAAATAAAGTAAACATTGAAGGAAAATATCAACTCAAATAAGTGGTTGAAAAAAATGAAGAAGCTTTAACTAGCTATTCAGATGAACTGATAAAACTGTAAACTCAGAGAATAAAATGAAGAAAAGGCTGAATGAGTACAAGACTTCCCAACAACAGCAGTTAAACAAAATGGGAGGGTTAGAAGACTGAGCACTCTGAGAAAACCTGAGATTTTCTGCTGTACCAGAAAAACTGGAAGAAATAGACTGCATTAATTTTATGAAAGCACAAATATGCAATTGGGCTGGTATACTACAGTAGGATTAGTTAAATGAAAGGGGCCATTGAGTATGAGCTCCAAACCTGGCCATGAGAAAGTAGCCAAGACTTGTATTTAATAAATATGCAATCATACCAGCAGCAAAAGATGACCCCGAAAAAAAAACTGTGGTGGAAGGGAAGAGTAATAAAAATAGGAGACAGCAGAGTGTTTCTGGAAAATGACTATTCACTGCACACCAGCCAAAAAAAAAAGCAAATTTATCCCAGCAATCAGGGAACGTCACAGATCCACAGGTTTGTACTAGGCTAATGACCACTGCAACACTTTTAAGCCTAGCGATGTGTCCTCAATCTCTGACAAGTTCTGGTACCATTGGTAAATGTAAGCAAGGACTAGGGAGATTAAACATTTACAATCAGCAGTCTGGAAGATGAACCATTTACAGGCTGCCTTGTGTCCATTAGATACACAAGTGCAAAACCAGGGATAAATTTTCTGTTCCCAATCCAACTGTGCAAGTTACAGTTTAATTGGGTTAGGGAGGAACTTTGGCTTCACTTAGATGGGGAGCCTGTTCCAGAGAAGCGGTAGTCTCTGAGATACATACCTATCCTTTCCTGCAGGCCCTATTTATATCACATGCAAGCTTCAAGTCTTTAGAATGGGTAATTCTAGCGCGGTTTGTTTTACAGATATGCAGAAGGTCCATGGAGGGGGGGGGCAGGCAATTTCTTGTATGCCACTGGGTACTCACCTGTAGTAGATAGAATGCAAAGAAAGGGCTTTGAGGTGGTGTGCAGAGGACATGTTACTTATGCCCTGTATTGTTTTACTGAGGAACCTCTATGTGCATTCTAATTGTTGTATGTATCTGGTTAGGTACATACCAAATGAGGCACTGTACTCAATGATAACTCTGATGAATGCTGAATAAAGTGGAGCAATGAGACTTAGACCTAGATGTCATGCTCTTCTTTACAACTTGCACAGCACTGAATAAATTCCTCACTACTGTAGACTTATGATGGTCAAAGGCAAGATTACTATCAACATCTGTCCCAACGTCCCTGACTACTGGGTAGACTCTTAGGGGTGTATTGTCAATATAAGAGTTATCAAGGTGGGTGACTTCCCAAAATATACTACTATACACGTCCTGCTATTAAGTTTTATTTCATGGCTCTGACACCTGTTATTTGCATGTGTCAGCTCTTCCTGATGAATATTAGTGTTGGTGGGGGATTCTACAACTGCTCTTAATTTGCATTTGTCGGTACATTTTGTCAGTCTGAGGCCCTTGATGCAAGCCTCGACTTCTGAGAAGTAAAAGCCAAAAAGGTGTGGTCTCAGGACCAATCCCTGAGGGACTCTGCTGGTGACTGGCCTCTTATAGAGGTGGACTCCACAATTCTAATGTATTGGGTCCTGTCTGTGAGTCACTTTGCTATCTGCCTGATGACATAAGGGTTTATATTTAACCTTTTGAGTTTGTAAACAATGCTCGTGTCAGTGCCTTGGCAATGTTAAATTAAGCAGTGTGAACCATTTTGCCCTCATCCATTGCTTTGACCTTCTCAAGTCCACCAGGTTAAGTAGGCATGACCTGCCCTTGAAGAAACCAAACTGGGTTGGGTCCAGTGTCTGGAAGTTTCCTATGTCATTACTGATCATTTTCATGATAATTCTTTCCATAGCTTTAAATACGAAACTAGTGAGACTTATGGGTCTGTAGATCTCAATTTAAGATGCATGAAGCCAGTTTGGAGACCATGGTTACACAGTGACTCCATATGGCCCAAGAGGTCATAGTTCATGCTGTTTAGAAGGCAGCCTGGGATAGCGTCAGGGCCCATCAATGCAATGCTCCTGGCCTTAGATTGTGCACTGAGGACCTGTTCCCTAGTGATAGTAGGAGTAACATATTTGATGGTATTTCCTGAGGGGAGGAAGGGGGTGGGAGTGAGAAGTGGAGGGTAGCAAAGTTAGAGCTAAATTTGTCTGCCAGTGTGTATGCTATATCTTCTGACTCAGTACAGGTGGCCCAATTAATGTGCTCTGCACAAAACTGTGTATTGCCTTTGAGGTTACAAAGCAAAAGAATACCTTGCAGTTGTCCTTGGCCTGGGAGGTCAATTTTACCTCAAAGTTTGATTTGTTAGATTATTTGCCCTCTAAGTTGTTTGTTTAGTTTGATGAGAGTGCTATTATCCTGTTAGGTGTTGCATCAAATAATTTTTGCCATGATTTTTTTTCCTTCTGTTATACAGCTTACTGGTGCTGTGATTCCACCAGGGTTAAACTTCATTTTTTCAAGATGTACTTAGATTACTTAATAGGTGATGGGTGTTCTGAAAATGCCTTTAGTCTTTGTTTGAGGGGTTTTATTAAAATAAATAATTTTGAAAAATGTTACGCAGATTCAATTAAAGATGAAAAGAAACAACTTTGTAAAAGATCAACCTGCCAAACATTAGTGTGCATATTTAAGACAAAAGCTGAAAATACACATTAAAAAAAATTGTTATGCATAATCGGTTGGAACAGCAGTCTATTATAATGGCTATGCTATCCATATTACCTTGGAATGTAAATGACCTTACAGGTATGGACAAAAAAGACAGAGTACTGAATTATATTAAGAAATACAGAAGTGCAAATAGCAATGCTGCAGTAACACATTTAGAAAGAAATAAGCATGGAATTTGACAAAAAGGATTTTAGGATAGATATTCATCAGAATATCATGGACTAAGGAAAAGGGGATAACATAATTATCGATAGAGGGGCTCCAATAGTGACAGAGGAGGAAAAAAGCAATAGTAGTAGATTTATGGTAGTAAGAGGCTACTGGCAAAGGAGAAGGATTATGATGGCATGCATCCATATTCCAAAAACTGCTATTATGGAGCTTAAGAAAATGCTGGGAGAAATAATCAACTTTCAGCAGGGAATATTACTTATATGAGGGGGACTGGAACTTGATTTACAACAGTAAGAATGTATCAAGGAGAACTAGAAGGGAAAATACAACACAAGAGTGTAGATTACTTTGGAATTTTCTGAACATAATTGGTATGGAAGATGTGAATTCAGTAGCAGGAACTCAGACAGAATTTATACATTATTCCACAAAGTACAATTAACATGGCTTGACTGGACTGAAATTCAGGAACATGTGCATTGAACTTAAAGCTTCAACACACATCCAATAATTATTTCAGATCATGCACCAACAAGCACCAATATAAAAATGCAGGGTAATGAAGTAAAAATGGGTTACTGTCATTTTCCCCACTGACTTGCTAAAAATACAGGAATTTAAGGAATGGGTAGTGGAAATTATATGAGGGTTATTAGGGAAGATAAAAAAATGTTCAAAATGATAGCTAGTGAGTGGGATAAAATGAAAATGGAGTTTAAAAACAGGGTATAAATAAATATGGTGAAGTAATGGGAATTATTTAGAGAGGCTGACAAAGGTTAAAGAATTACAGAATAAAGGCAATCACTCAGAACAAAGAGATGGAACTGCAAAATGCTAACCCATGATTTTAAGAATACTTATGTCTATGCTATCTAAAAATGGTAAAAGTCTTGTCAAAATTGATAGCTATGAATCAATGTTTTTGCAGAGGGAAGGCAAATATCTTCTAGAACACCTAACAATGTGTGGGAAAAGACTAAGCAAAAGAAAATACAAAAACTGAGAAACTGGAAGCTATTGTTTAAATAAATCAAAGTAAGACAAAAGGCATATTTTTATCAACCAGAGGAGAAGCTGGGGACAATACTTAATAGAACGTTGAAAGAATGTACCTGGAGGAGAAGAGAGCAAGAGTTAAGTGGGATATTTTGATACTCCCCATTGAACAAAGTGGTTTAGGGCTGCCGGACTTGAATGGATACTTTAGAGTTGCACAATTAAAGCTCATATAACCACAAGCAGTAGGCAATAACATTACTGAATGCTGTACAGGACATAAAAGAATTAGAGGTAGGATTTTTAGAAAAGGGAAGGAGCAAATTACATACAAATAAATGGAATTTATTTCAACGATACATACAAAATTATGCTCAGAAGGAGAAGTGAGATTTAAGGGAACGCAGGAATTGTGCAATTTATGTAATACTGGGATAAATAATTGTTATAAAGAAAAAAACACATGCAGTAGCATAGCTAGGGTGGGGCAAGGAGGCAGTGGCTCCGGTCGCAAAGTGTTAAGGGGTATGACTGGGTGATTCTGACTGCTCTTTAGTAACGGTGCTTACTGGCTTTTAAATGCTAGTATTGCACTTGCGGTCAATGCTAAGAGCTGTAGCTCTTCATGTGAGGTCTAACAGTTCCAGCTGCTTGCTGTAAATGTAGTAAACAGCTGGTTACATTCTAAAAGAAAAAAGTTCTTTGCTTCTTATTTTTTATACAAATCTGAGTGCTGTAGTGTTGCCATCAGTGGTATAAATTGTAGCATCTGCTTGATACAAATATAGCAAGCAGTTTGCTACAGTCTAATTTTTTTTTTAATGTGTTCTCTAATGACAAGGAAAACAAGGCGAAGCTCTCCCTTCTAGAGTCTATAATATAACTATAAAAAATGAAAAAAATGAAGTAGTTAGTTTCCTCTTATATAACAGAATGTGAACTCATCCCACTATGTAATATGTGATGTCAATAAAGATGTTTAAAAAAAAAAAAGGCTGTTAAGATTTTGGGATTTGAACCATTCCAGATAAATATGATTCTATTATAAATGTAAGAGTTATGGCATCAAAGGGGGCCTAGAAGAGCCTAGGCAACTGCCAATTTAGATTTTATATTTAGCATGAAGGAAATATTTTTTTTAGGAGCACTCTCTCTGTGAAAGATATGTTGCTCTTTGCATTTTAGGGTTTTAAGTTCACAGAGCTTTCCGTTCAAGGTATTAGCCCACATAAATAGAGATTTCTAAGTCTAGAACTTGTGCCAATGAGGAATAGACTCAAAGCCATCACAAACTTAAGAAGAACATCACTTTACTAGGCATTCTTCAATGCAGAAATCACATCATGGAATACTTACCTGCAATGGTAAGAGCCCACAGTAACCACCTAAAGGAGAAGTTCCTTGATGCCCTGGCCAAAGCCCTCCTAGTTGTTGAAATACCACCTCAGACCCCCCACCCCCACCCCGAAAAGAAGCCTCTAGCCTTCTGGGACTCACCTAGTCAACCAAAAATAATTAAATAAATACATAATGTGTGGTAAGAGTATAGACAAACTGCAGACAGGTGCATTTTTACTGAAGCATGAAAGAAGCCACAAGAAAGAGCTTCTCCATGTACTTTAAGACTTCTGGCACTGTGGCTTTCTGTGAAAAGATTCTCCTTGGTACACACCACAGGGAAAACCCCTTCTGTTTGAATAAATATGACTTTGTAGTACTAGGCTTTCTTGTCACTTTCAAGAAGCAAAGCACTGCCTCTGTAAAAATGTCACTAGAGTATCAGGCTAAGAGCATCCATGCTACCAGAGTCAGGAACTTGCAGTTATGATGCAACAATGACCCATTCCTTTTGGCTCATCAAAATACAGATTTGATGGAAGTGTCTTGCTCCTCCTCTAATCAACTGGAGAATCGAGGCTGCCTTGACCCGACAGAATAAGGTTTGTCCCATTCACTTTGACCTTCTGAAGCATTTTGTGGATTAGGAGAATAGGTAGAAAGGTGCAGCAGTCACCCCTCCCCCCAAGGGATGGAGGATGCATTTTCTTCTTTGAATAGAAATATCAAACAGGAATTCCTCAACTGGTGGTTCTCCTATGAGATAAACCATTTTGCTCTCTGGTTTCTCCAAGTTCTTGCTATTAGGTCTTGAAAATCACTAAACTCCAGTTTCCCCTATTAACTGCTAGCCTTGGACTTGCACATCTTGTCTACCACTGCATTCAAAATCTGAGGGAAACATGATAACTGCAGATGAAAACCTAGGTGAAAGCAATATCACAAACATCACTGTTAACTTTATAACTGGCAAAACTGGGACACCATCATGACTGTTCATGCAAGGTACTGAAGTTTTGTCTGTGATAATTTTCAGGGTTCCTGGCTCTCAAATCTTTCTGAAAGCACTCAGCCACATTAGTCAGTGCAAGAACATAGCAATAATGTCCACCTCCCTGGCAAAGGATTCATCACATACCAAGCAGTGATCATAGGTGAGTTGCAAAATCCAGTTTGATAGTAGACTCAGTGTCTCAGGCACAACACAGCCATTTCCACCAGAAGGGCCTAGAACATGGAGAGAAATGAGACACAAAGCTAAGATCACTAAATAAACTGAAAATTGTCAAAGGAATATATCTTTTGCCTGTCCTGTCCTTTTCTTGAATCACCCTATCTGCAAGATGAGAGGGAACTGGGTGTGGCCTCAAGGAACAATTAAGGCCCACTTACCTACTCAGACTGTGAACCTGCCCGCTCAAGAGGTACCTTACTCCACAATGGAAATTAACTTCATTGAGGAATTGGCAATAGAAGAAAGAGTGGTCAGCTTGGGAGATACTTTCTTGAGATCCTCTGCCAACATCAACTTTGAAAGAGACTTGGTGAGTTCAGACACCAGATCTCTTTGGAGGTGGGTAAAACATGCCAAATAATTTAGGGCTCTCAGGCCAAAGGTGGCTGAAGTGTAAATGTACTTCCCATGTTTGTCAATCGCCAGAAATTCACAGTTCGGAGGATGGACACTGGAGCTTTGTTCCACCAGCTCCTTCTTTGTGGCTGCAGCAACCATGATAGCATTGACTGGCACTCCCTTGCTCCAGTGCGTTTGGTCTGTGAGGGGGGCTCAGAAACTTAGCTGCTTTCTTAGGAACCAGTTCCAGAGTGTCGGATTCCTTCCACGCCCTGTGTGCAATGAGATCAATAAGCTCGTCAGCAGGGGGAGAGACCCAGGAAGTAGATGGGCCCATCCCGAACGCCTTCAGGAACACAGATTCCTCTGAAGACGGGGGCTGGGGATACCAACCACCTTTCTGCTTCAACAGCTCCAGAATGTCCCCAAAGAAGACATCAGGAAGAGATCTGGGGAACCTGTCCCCTTCATCAAAATCTGTGTCCTCCATGGGGGAGTCCAGGTGCCTCCTTGCACAGTCTCTTCTGAGGTGGTTCTTCTGTAAGGGGCTCAGGAGAGGACTCGGAAGAGCAGGGAAACCCTGGGGTTCTTGATGCATGAAGGCTATCTCGGGAGTGCTGACCCTGGGACAGGATGAATGGGCTCAAAGTACCTGATATGGGCTGAGACGTTTCCAGAAGGGGGGAGGATGCTGATCCAGACTTGGAGAAGGTCCACTCTACCACCTGAAAGGCCAAAGGACTCGAGGATACTCCATCCCCCATAGCCAAAATCACAAGAGAAGGGGGAGTGGATCCCGTCCCACACCCCTTGGACAGTACTGGCCCTGAACTGTCGAAGGCCGATGCCCCCAAAGGAAGGGACCAATCTGAAAAACCCAGACCAAAACCCCTCCCAGGGATCCAACACTGACCACTTGGACCAGAGAACAGCCCTGGTCCAAAGCCACAAGGACTGAGCTAGTCAGGGACCCAGGGAGAACAGGAAAAACTGACATTCCCAGATCCCCTGTCCTGGGGAAAGCAGGGACCTGGGATTCTAAAACTGCAGGAAGAAAATCCAATTTAGTAGCTGGGAATCTCCATGAGCCTGAGTAGCCTGAAGATGCCAAAAGACCCATCTCTATCTGGGGGCCTAAGGAAACATCATTCTATCCATGTTTGAGGATAAGATGCTCCTGGAGGATCTGGAACAGGGTGAAGAATGAGTGGATCTAGAAGAGAAAGCCAGATGGGATCCCACCACCACTCTACAGCATTCCTGATTCGGGGAACGACTCATGTCCGAAGACTTCAGATCCCAGAAGATCCAAACAGGAAGCCCAGAATAACTAACTCTGGATTTGATGAATGTGTTGTAAATCAGTCTGCCTCAGATCTGGGAGAGCTAAGGGAGCTGTGGGAATGGCAGAAGGATCTGAGGGTCTCAGAACCAATGATGCCTCAGCTCAGGAAGATGGATATTGAGCCTTTGGATCCAACCCTGCCGAGGACTGCTTCAGATCTTGGCCATTTTTGAGAAGCCAGAGTTGAAGCCCCAGGGGAGGCAGAGGAGGCTTTCCTCTTGGAGTCTTTGTGGCTGCTAGATGATGGGGCACCTGAGAAAAAGGGACTCCCTTGCACTATGCCCTTGAGCAATAGTTTGTTCCAGCGATCTGCCAACATCAAAGGAATGAATGCAGCGCAAACTGAACATTCAGCCTCGAGGTGGTCGGATTCTAGACAGACACACTCCTTGTGAGTGTCAGAATAAGGCACGTTACACCCACAACAATATCATCTTTTAAACACAGTAGTCTTATCTCTTTTAGATATGGTCCTACTAGAAAGCAGACACACGCAAACAGCACACAGAAAAAACAAACAAACCTTAACTATGGAGTGTCTAAACTACCCACACAGCTCCTGAACAAGTAGCAAGGGCCAAACACACACAACCAAAAAAAAAATTAACTACCACAAAAGTCTAACCCCCCCCCCAAAAAAAAATAGACTAAGGGGAAGGGACATGGAAAAAGGCGCCAAGTACCAAAAGAGAAAGAAGGGCAAGAAAAGACAGACACCTTAATGCTGTACGAGAGCTGAAAAAGGAAGGGGAGGAAAAGAAAGACTAGCTGGAATAAACTACCCTGAAAAAAGAAAATAGAACACTTATATGAGAAAAATCCCAAGAAAAAGTCTTAAGCAATGCTGCGAGCCAGGAATCACATCTGTAGCTATACGTGGCAAATGAGAGATCTGAGGGTTTGAAGGTAAAATTTGATTATGTGAGTTGGGAGGAGCTTGAACCTTGAATCTACTCTATAAAGTGCCGGATCAGATCTGACATCAGATCCAAGACCCCGATGTGATGAATAATGAAATGGATAACATCAGATCCAGGGGTGTTTCACTCCCTCAGGCCTTAAGATCCACCTACAAACAGTAAACTAGGGTTGGTGTGAACCTCTATGAATTGATGATGAGCCCACCTCTTTAGAGGTCCAGAAGGAGGCAGACAATATTGTCCCATCTCTAGGATGCTTAGGATCCAGCTAAGTCTTCCAAAAAAATCTCAAACTAAACTTCATTCCACCTGCAGTGTGTCAACGGGTACGCTTCCCCCTGACCCAGAAGAAGCTTCCTCCTATCACTTAATTTCAAAGGACTCCACCCAAGTGTGGCAATTACATTTATAACCCTAGATATGCCTGTGGAATAGCACAGCACACTTCAGGGCTAGAAATACCAACTACTACAGAACACTGTTAAAAGAGCTACAGCAGTTAATGCAGTTTATTTCTTTAGAATTATCATATGGGCTTTATCAGGTCCTCTTTTAAAAACATTGAAAAGCTCATTATGTCTTCTTTTATCCAAGGTTTTATTTAAACATCATCCAATAGGGAAATAAAGCCTACTGGATGATGTGTAAACAATCCTTTGAATGAAACAAGACAAACTGAGCCCTTGAACATTTTTAAAGATAATCTGACCAAGCTCATATGAAAATTCTACATAAATGAACTTTAACTGCCATAGCTTTTTAACATTGTTCCTTTGTAAATAGTCCTCCTATCATTATTCTCAAGTTTTGAAAAGCAGAAAGCAGAGACAAACTACATACAAAGGAAAGGCTTACCAGCAATAGCAATCATTAAGATCCAAACTGTGAGTGACAAAAACTACCTGGGGTGGCATCTGTGACATCAGTGGAGTACATTATCACAGGAACAGTATGTCCCAGGTATTGGACCTTGTAGAAAAGTTGCCAAATGCAGACTGGTAGAGATGACAAACAATTACAGGCCCCATCAAGGAGAGTCCATGAGGTCAGACAATTACAAAACCATTAATTACCTAGTTCGGTATCATCGAGCGAGAAAAAAACCTTGTAGTTGCCACTGTCAAAAGATATTTGAAGTAACAAATTAGTAAAGTAAGGCAGAATGTCTGTTCCCTTCCGGTGGCAAAATTACAGTTGTGCAAGTAAACTTGCCATAACACAAGATGTTCGAATAATTACTGCTGCAGTAGCCTTTGCTTTATGGGTTCTGCCCTGCATAGGCTAAACCAGCTGGCCAGGTTCCTGAGCTTCAAGACACCTTGCACTTGTACATACCATCGACAGCTTGAGAGAGATGTTGAAAATCAACAGTTTGTCAGTATGTGAGGAAGCCTGTGGTAATATACCATGGTCATTTCTAATAGGAGAAACACCACTGCCTGGCCAAGAAGGGAGCCACCACAATAATCCTTGAAGAGCTCTTTTGAATCTTCAGAATGACCCTCAATATAAGTGGAATGTCATATAGGAACATTCCTGTCCAAGAAAATGAAAATGCATCTGGTTTCCAGGTCTGTTTACAAGGAATCCTGAAGCAGAATTTTTCCAGTTATTTGTAGTGAATGAAGTCTACCTGAGGTGCTCTGCACAACTGGATCACATTCTGGAAGACCCCCCCCCCCAATTCAATTTCCATTACTGAGGGTCTGAATGGTCCTGTTCAGTTTGTCTGCAACAGTATTTTTTCCTATGATGGGAAGAAAGATGCCTGTAGGATGAGATTGTGTTGAACTGCTATATCCTAGGCTACAGCTGCATAGAGGGTATGATCTGGACACACCCTGTTTATGTACCACATTACTGTAGTGTTGTCTGTAATCAGTTGTAAGAGATCAGGAAACCATAGATAACAGATAGTTGAGAGCATTTAGGACTGCCAACACCTCATTCATGTTTGCGTGTTTTGGGTAATTGCCTTTGTTCTTAAGATCCTGTACTTTTACTCCCATAGATACTGTTCCCCAAGAAAAGTCTGAGCCATTTCTACATATTGTACTGGAACTGGAAAGGAAAATGGGAGATATGAATTCAGATAAAACAAGTCTCTCCAACTAAGCATTTCCGTTTTTGCAAATACTAAAGCGGCATTCTAGAAAGTAAGGGGATGCTGATCTTGGGACCATACAAATTTTCAATTACCGTTATGTCTTTCTCATGAGGAGCCTAAACTAGGGGAATCACAGAGGTCACAAATACTAATATCCTGAGAAATTCCTTTGCTGAAGTCTTGGACTGACCTGACTGGAAAAACTCAGGAATAGATCTATTCCAGATCTACTTTTCCTCTGGAAGAAAAACTCTTTGTACTGAGGATACCCAAGTGATAAATACATATAAACTAATAGAATGACGAACCCGGTCACAATAAGAGCAACGCCTCTTCAAAGTTCAAATTTGCAGTTTATTGTACCAAAAAAATAAAGGTGAGCGTTAAAAGCAAATACACGCTTTCGGCAAGTAAAATAACCTGCCTTCATCAGACAAAAGTTTAAAACACCATCCAATATCAGTATTTATAGGGACATCACATTACAGATCTCCAATCAATTTAAAATGCATCCAATTACTTTTGTGTTGTCCAGGGAACCTTAAGGTGCTACGCTACTCACAACTAAATGAGCTATTTAGACCAACATGTTGGAATATATGTCAAAACATCTGGATACTTCCGCATATAAATTAGTTTCTCTAAATGAAATCCACATGGCATATAGGAAAATCAATAATATCTTAAGTGATCTGTTTTTAGAAGGGTCTATTGACTTAGAATTGCACACATATTTGAAGTTGGTCGCACCTAGAATACCGGCCTTTTTTGGAAATCCCAAGTTACACAAAAGACTATGTGATCCCCCTTTTAGACCCATCATTGATGGTAGGGGCTCAATCACATACGCTTGTGCTAAATATATTGACAGCATTATCAAACCACTCATTGATAGTGAAAACCAAATATGCAAGGATTCCTGGTCCTTTTTGGAGAGCATTAATAAATTAGAGCACTCATCAAATGCCATCTTTTTGACGATAGACGTCAAAGATTTATATACTGTTATACCACAAGTGATGGGGATAGAATGGGTGAGACAATTTATGTTATCCAAAAGGGTCAGTGAAGATACTATTCGCCTGGTTGAGACATTGTTGGAGGTAGTATTGACAAATAACTTCTTCTCCTTTGAAAACAGGTTTTATTTGCAAACATCAGGGGTAGCAATGGGCTCACCTTGCGGTGGATCGTTTGCTAATGCTGTCATGGCTTTCTGGGAAAATTCCTTACTTTTTAAAAACGCCTTGTTTCAGAAATATTTCACCTGGTACACAAGGTACCAGGATGACATATTTTGTATTTGGGTTGGCAACCAAGATACGATCCCATTATTTATAGAAGAAATTTCTAAAATGACTAATTTTTTAGAATTTACCTACAATTTAGGAGTAAATGAAATTAATTACTTGGATATCTTATTAATAAATGATAGGATTAATGGTAAATATAAAAGTTTGATTTTCAGAAAGCCAACGTACTCTAATTCTCTATTGCATTTTACAAGTAATCATCCATTTTTTCAGAAAAAAGCAGTAATCAAGGGCCAGATTGTACGTGCAGCACGCATGGTATCTGACCGACAAGATTATGAAACAGAATGCAATAGATTAAAGAGTATGTTTTTAGTTAGAGGGTATCCCCCTGCATTAATTTTGAACATAATAACAGAGGTTACATGTAGACGGGAGGAAGGTTCCCTATTTCCTTTATTAGGATTTAGGGACCCCCAAGGCTCTAGTGTTGATCAAAGTTTAGGCGATGGTCAGAAGGGCAATGTAGGCAAGAGTAAAGCAGATAATAATGATTACCGTATTAGCTTTATGCATACCTACTCTTTAGATTTTAAAGAAATTAGAGAAGTCATTTTCAAAAACTGGGATGTGTTGAGAAATGACAGACACTTGATAAATCTATTGGGTGACACACCCAGGATTACATACAGGAGAGGTGAAAATTTAAAGGTCTTATTGGAAAGAACTAAGAACAAGACTAATTCCAATAGACAGCACGGGATGTTCAAATGTGGCTCTTGTGCGCAGTGTAAGTTCATAAAAGTGGGTAACCAGTTGAACATTAATAAAAAAATATATAAAGTGAACAACTACTGTAATTGTGAGACAAAAATAGTAATATATGTGGCTTTATGTAACCAGTGTCAGGCATTTTATATTGGTAAAACGGAGCGTAAACTCAAATGTAGGATATATGAACATCAGTACGCTATAAGTAAAAAAGATATAAATAATGCCTTAGCTAGGCATGTCATTGAAAATGAAGGGCATACATTCAGCTTCACAATTTTACAGAAAAGATTTGTTGATAATAGAGGTGGCCCTTGGCAGATTCACTTGGAAATCAATGAATTGCTCTGGCAAATACGAACCAGAGCTCACATTTTTCCTGGTATTAATGAAATATTATCTATAAAGCCAGTGTTAAAGTTATTAACATGTAACAGATAGAATGTATCTTTAACAATTAGGGTAATTGTATTCCCATAGATGCAGGGATTTTAAACTGGTTTTTAATATTTATATTTAGTATTATCATTTCTATTTACTGCTTCTTCTTGAAGGTTTATATATTTATGGTTTTTTATGTAATATTTAATATGTATAATTAAGACATTATGACAATATTTCTATTTAGGGAATTACATTCTTTGTCAAAATGTGTTTTTTAATAATATAATTTTTAATAAGGTTATAATTCTGGCTGAAGCTTAACATGTTGGTCTAAATAGCTCATTTAGTTGTGAGTAGCGTAGCACCTTAAGGTTCCCTGGACAACACAAAAGTAATTGGATGCATTTTAAATTGATTGGAGATCTGTAATGTGATGTCCCTATAAATACTGATATTGGATGGTGTTTTAAACTTTTGTCTGATGAAGGCAGGTTATTTTACTTGCCGAAAGCGTGTATTTGCTTTTAACGCTCACCTTTATTTTTTTGGTAAAATAAACTGCAAATTTGAACTTTGAAGAGGCGTTGCTCTTATTGTGACCGGGTTCGTCATTCTATTAGTTTATCAGTTTTGGCTTTTTTGTGGTTTAGTAAGTGATAAATACATAACAGGAAAAGAATCCTATGAGAAGAGTCAGAAAAGACTTTTGAAAGTCCTACTAAAACCCAGTCTTGTGAAGGAGACCACTTACTAGATGAAAGACTACTGACATTTTGAAAAAAACTCTGGAAAGATAAGCAAGTTGCCTAGGGAAGGAAAAATGTGAATACCTTGTGGTCTGCAACAGACTATCATTGGAACAAGAAACTTTCTGAATACCCTTGGAGCAGTGGATAACCCAAAGGGTAAAGCAGAGAACTTTAAGTGTAATCCAGACACAGAAAACCTTAGGAAATGCTGAAAATCTTGAGGCTACAGGAATGCAATGATAATCATCCTTTAAATCTGAATTTCCTAAAACACTGAAAGCAGGAAATCAGTGATAAAGGTCAAGAAGGGATGACATTCTGGACATCAGTACTTTTGCAAACTAAATTAGAAAGGGAATATATCCAAGGCTGGCTTCCATGAAGCTCCTTTCTTTGGTACCAGAAGCATTCCTGAATAGAAATTCTTTTTACTTGTCAGGGAAAGATATCTTCCATAACATCCTGAGTTGCCAGATGCTGAATGACAGGAAGGGGGGAAAAAAAAGAAGTTATGTACTTACCATAATGTTCCATCTGTGTTGTCCATTTTCATTCCTTCTCAATTGATGGGTTCAGATCAGAGACGTCTGGATCCAACTCGGCCTCTGTAAAAGCTTGAGGCAATTTGAAACTCTCAAGCTTCTCCCTTACCCATAATGCACCATCACCACAGATCTTGTCTGCAAGCTATAAAAGAAAGATGTATTCTTATAACTTTATATATATATATATATATATATATATATATATATATATATATATATATATATATATATATATATATATATCAGATAAATAGAGACAGAGCAAGGTAATGCCACATCTGAACCTTGCAATGTTTGTAAGATATAACAAATTTGTTAGATCCACTCACTCTTCTAAAATAAACCTAAAAAGGGTTGGGGGCTGGTGGGTGGGGAATCGAGGAGGAATGAAAATAGACAACACAGATGGAAAATTATGTTAAGTGCATAACTTCTTTATCTGATTATGTCAATTTTCATTCCATCCTCGACTGATGGGACAGAGTCCCCAGCTACCTAGAAACTTGGGTGGACTCAAGGAAGGATATTTCTTAGCATCACTGAGCAGAAAGATGCCCTACGTCTGGACACCAAATCCAACTTATAACGAGATAAAGGTGTGAGGGGAAGCCAAAGTTGCTGCTGAACAAATGTCATCCATGGAAGTTCTTGAGTGCAAAACGGAGGAGGTAGCTACAGCTCTGGTTGAATGAGTACGTACCTTGTGTAGCAAAATCATACCCAATTTGTTGTAAATAAAGGAGATACAGTCAGTAAGCCATTTAGCTAAGGTGACTTTAGATACAGATGAGCTCAATTTCTGATCAGCAAAGGATACAAAAAATTGGTCAGTCATTCTGATATCTTTTGTTCTGTGTAGATAGAAACATAATTGTCTATGCATATCTAGCAAATGTAACAAGCATTCTCCTTTGCTGGAATAATTCGGAAAGAAGAATGGCAGACTGATGCACTGATTAATGTTGGTGTGTAATAGTACCTTGGGCAAAAGGGGTGCATTGCTTTGTAAGAAAACTGTCCTTATGAAAAATGAGGTAAGGAGGTTTCACTGACAATGCTTGAATTTCTGAAATTTGTCTAGCAGAAGTGATGACAACCAAGAATAAGGTCTTCCAAGACAGAAATTTAAGGTCAGAATCATGGGCAGACTCAAAGGGTAGAAAAACCAAGGACTGCAGTACTATATTCAGATCCCATGATGGCATGGGATCTTTAAAAAATATGAGAAGAATTATGCCACGTAAAAAGGTTTTACATAGCTTATGAAAGGTTAGTCAACAGCCATTAAAACCAATGTGCAAATTAGAAATTGCTGCCAAATGGACTCTGACTGTTGAAGAACTCACCCCTAGGCTAAATAATAGCGTCAAGAATTCCAACACATGACTGATCAGGGCAGAAAAAGGGTCTACATCATGCTCTTGAAGAGCCCAGTGTACAATTCTTTTCCACTTTCTAGCATAAAGTTTCCTACTGGATGGCTTAAGGGAAGACAACAACATGTGACAAACAGGGGAAGACTGCATCGATTGTCTTGTCTGGCTATTATTGGAATTGGAGAAACCAAGCTGTCAGCTTGAGTTTCGTGAGGTCTGGATGTGACATGCCCGTCGAATGAGACAGCAGATCTGGAGCTAGGTCCAGAATCCAGGGTTGCTGAATTAAATAAGGCCACAGGAAGGGAAAAAAATCTGTAAAAGCCAAAAGAGAGCAATGAGAAAGACCTTGACTTCAACCTGGCAACTCTTGGAAGGAACTTGAGAACTGAGGGATATGCGCAAAGTAATCCGGAGGGCGGCAATCATGGAGAAGAGCATTCCTTGAAGACTCCCCTCATTGGGGGATAAGGGCAAAATAGCTGCTGCACTTGCTGTTTAAGGGAGATGTAAAGAGAGCAGCAAGGCTGTCCCCACTGTGCAGAAAATTAGTTGTGCAACTTCCTGGTTGAGGGACCATTTGTGAAGTAACAGAATGCACCTGCTCGCTTGTCTGCTAGCACACTGGAGTTCCCCATAATATGAATTGCTAAGAGAAATCAGTTGGAAGACATCACCTACTGCCACACCCTTAGTGCTTCCTGACATAGGGGATAAGATTTGGTTCCTCCTTGTTTGTTAATGTACCAAACCACTGACATACTGTTTGTAATGCAATCGTTCCTGATAAGAGAGCATCACGAAAGGCTTACAATGCTAAAAGCACTGCTCTCAACTCCAGTACTTTGATATGCAAATTGACCTCAATGGGGGAACCACATGCCTTGGACTGTCTTTCCCAGGTAATGCCATCCCGCCCTAGATGGGAAGAGTCTGTGGTCACTACGGCCTTGGGCTGCAAGGGGACAAATGGATGGCCCTGTAGCAGTTGTTCCGACTGGATCCACCACATCAGACTTTTCTTGTACAAGTTGGTAATTCATATTGAAGCGGACAAGGGTAATTGAAGTATCGTCTACTAAGATAGCAACATCCACTGAAGAATCCTTGTGTGAAACCTGGCTAGTGGAACGAGGGTCATCACTGCCACCACTGATTCTACAGCTTGCAGAACTAGTTGAGACGAGATTGTGGTACTGCAAAGTATTTTGTTGACTTGTGACCTTAAAGTCTGAACCCTGGAGAGGGGAAGGGAGGCTACTGTTGACCTTTTGTCAAGCAGTGCTCCTATGAATTCTAGATTTTTAGTTGGCTCTAGATTTGACTTCTCGGAAGTTATGGCTATTCCAAACCTTTTAGAAGTGTGGATGACTTCTTCTCTTGCCACGATGGGTTGATGCCTGGTTGGAGTGGTAATGAGACAGTCATCTAAGTATGGAAACACACTGAATCCTTGCAGTCTCACATGAGCTGCTACCACTGCCATACATTTGGTGAACACTCTGGGGGCTGTGGTAAGACCAAAGAGTAGTGCTCTGAACTGATAATGACTGGGTCCTAGTCAAAAGCGTAGAATCGCCTGTTTATTTTTATATGATGGTATGCCTCCTGGAGAGCTACTGAGCAGATCCAGTCATCCTTTTCCAAAAACAGAAGAATAGACTGAACCGCAACCATCTGGAACTTTGTCTTTCAAACAAATCTGTTCAGGCTGCTGAGATCCAGAACTGGTCTCTAGTCCCCTGTTTCTTTGGTACTAAAAATAATCTTGAGTAAGTTCTGGATCCTTTCCGGTCTGGGGGTACCTCTTGGATAACTCTGTTTAACAGCCTCCTTTGTATTTGAATGACTTCTTGATTCCTCTGACTGGGTGGAACATCAGGGATTTTCCTAGAATCTGAAGGAGGAAGAGAAAATTGAATCATATATCCTTTGAATACGATCCTCTGCACCCAAGTATCTTTTGCTATTTCTAGCCAGGCTCTTTGGTGCAGGGACAAACGACCACCCACTGCCTCCAGAAGGGGACAATTGGGCCTCCAATTCAGGAGCATGGGAATGGTTTATCAAAGAATGGTTTCCCTGTACCCTTAAAGTCGCATGCCTCCTCTGCCACGAGGGCAGCGTTTACCATTTAAATTCCCCCCTCTTCCTTTGGGAGAAGATCCTCCATGTGTGTCCTAGAAAGATCCTTCTGATTTCTTGAACCACATCTTTCTACCACCACGATGATTCCTCAAAAAGGATCTTTGGGGGATGGGGGTAGAAAATGCAAGCCCATGACAGAAAGGGTTTTGCCATCTTTTCCACACCTGGACAATATATCTTTCATTTTAGGGCCAAAAAAGAGAGGTGCTGTCAAAAGCAGCACTGACAAATGTAGACTTAAAAGGCTACATTGAAGTCACACAAGTGCATCCAGGTGTCTCCCGTAGTGGCTACACCTGCCCCACTGCCCTTGAGGTTCCTTCTGCCACATTAGAAATAAGCCTCACAAACAAGTTTGATATTGATTGTAGGGTCGCCAGCTGTTAGGTGACAGAATATTGAGGTCCTCAGACACGTTTCTGTGTGGATATCTGAGGCGTCCTTAATCAGATCCTTCTGCAGTCTGGTGAAATGTTCCAAACAGTTCAGAGACCTTAAGGCAAAGGTCCCTGACGTATAGACATGCTGCCCATTCCTGTCCATCAACTATGACTCCTTGTCAGGGGGATAAATAGAGGAACTTTCATTGGCTAGTTCCTTTCTGGTGGCCACTGCTACAACCATGGCATCAACAGGGTGGCCCTTGGACCAGAACTGGTCGTCTTCCAGAGGAGTCATAATTTTATCAGGCTTCCTTGGAATGAGCTCAATGGTACCAGGCTCCTTCCATGCCCACCGCAAGACCAATTCGAGGAGCTTAGCAGGTGGAATCACCCAAGAAGTAGATGGGCCAACACCAAACACCTTCAGGAGCACAGATTCCTCTGACAAAGGGTAGCTGAGCTTCCAGCCACCTCTCTGTTTCAGGATTTCAAGGATGTCTTCAAACAAGACATCTGCAAGAGGTGTACGTGAGGACCCTTCATCCTCCTTAAAATCTGTGTCTTCAGTGACAGATTCAGGAGAATCAAGATGCTTCCTCTTGCAGGTCTTCTTCCGAGGGACCTTCTCAGTGGGATAATCTGGGGAGGTATCAGAAGAGGTGGAAATACCCAACTGGATGTCCTGGGTTTTGGTACCAGCTGTCCCGGTGGAAGGGTTAGCTGAGACTCTTGAAGCAGAGATGGGAGGGATGTAGATATGCAGGACCTGAGGGGATAGGACCCGGTCTGGGTCATGGCAGCTGACAGGGCTCTCTCCAAAGTCCTAAAGGCTAACCTTCCTTGAGAGGGATAGGAACCCGGATCTGAGAGAAGAGTTTTCTGATCCTTGGTCCTTCCCTGCTCTGAGGAAAGATGCCCAGAGGCAGAAGTCAGCGCCAAACTAACCTTGCCAAAGCTTTGAGGTGTAGCCCTCAGATTTGACTGAAACACCTCATGTCCAACACAAGGTAGAATTGGCTCCCAGAGCTCTTCAGATCTGATAGCACGAAGGAGCTTGCAGCAAGCTTCAGATCCGATGATACAATGATCTTCGGATTCAAAAAAGATGGGCCTAGACAACTCTGATCCAAGGGCTCCAAAATCACAGAGGGAGTCACAGGAGGAAGAGCTAGAGGTGGTGGTGTGGATGTATGGATTTCTTGACCCAAAGGGGTAGGAGCCAAAGCAGCAACTCGATGTCTCTGTGCCAAGAGGATCTGTATCACTATCCTCTCCACATCTCCCACAGTGATGCTTCTAGAAGAGAGTGAGGACTGTTTGGAAGGAGAATCTGGTCTATAAAGGAAGGGAGAAGGTATTCTTGATGGGACCGGGTCCACAGATGGGAGTACCTTGTTCTAGGCAGTATATCCTGTACTCTTGGTGGATCCAATGTCTTTGGATCTGATGAATCCTTACTTTTCGGAGACTTTGGATCTGAAGGAACAGTCTGATCCAATGCCAGACTTTTCGTCTTTCTCTGCTCTGAGGGGGTTGGATCCGAGAGTCTAATTTTCTTCTTCTTAAACAGATCTGAGAAAACTGTAGGATCCGAAGGAGGTCTTTTTGAAGTTTTCTCTGAGGTCTTTGAAGAAACAGAAGAGGAGCTCGGAGAGGAGTGTGGCAACTTTTTAGATGTTTCTCCTATGGCATCACCAAAAACAAAGGTAAAAGCCCCTTTAAAATTAATTTGTTTCTGCATTCCACTAACGTTCAGGGGTTGAACGCTTGATACATTACGCAGTTCTCTTGAAGGTGGTGGGGGCCAAGGCAATAAACACAGTGAGCGAGTCAGAGGGGGAGATCTTCTGGCTGCACCTCCCACACTTTTTAAAACCCACAGTGGCTTTTTCTTTTTCAGCCATTGTTCACTGGAAAGGAAAAACAAATGGCTACAACTAACTACTTAAAGCACAACAATCACAACAACAAGATTTAGAGAGAATACAGACAAAAAAAAAAAAAAAAAAATTCTAACAGGAATAGAAAAAAGAGAGAGTACTACCTACAAAGGCAGTAAAGAACTACAATAAAACATAGAATTGTGAAGAGAGAGATACTGACAGAGATACTAACAATAGTATCAAGAGTACACTAGTAAAAGAACAGGAAAAGGATTAAAGAAGAATATCGCTTTAAATATAGAAAAAAGTGCTTATCTAGCTCAAAACTCAAGAGAGAAATTACTACATCTTTCACCTAATGGTGGAAATGAGATCTGAGATAATGGGGGATGGTGCATTATTGGTAATGGAGAAGCTCAAAAGTTTCAAATTGCCACAAGCTTTTACAGTGACTATATCTATCGGATATCTCTGATCCAAACCCATCAGTCAAGGACAGAATGAAAACTGACATCAAATCATTTCTTTTGGGGTAGATGATGAGGAATCCCCTGGAAAGGAGGACGGGACTCCCACTGCCATCTGTATCCCAGACATATCATTCTCATAACCCATTTGAATGAGATTATCTTTTGCCAAAGATAGAAATGGCAACAACTGACACTACACCACAACCTCATGTACAAAATGGGAAAAAGGGGGTTGATGATGATGATAAGAAATGCAGTGCCAGATTTTGAGGAAGATTTAAAGCTTTACCTTGGTGGGGAAGAGGGGTTAATGTTTGCAGACAATCATTCAGATGTGTTTGACTGTCCTTGTTTCTGGGAGGCTCCTCCTTGCCACTGCTTTTAAAACATCTCCTTGACAGAGGTTTGCTTAGTCTAATTATACTGCTTTTCATAAAACAGTGCTGGGGTAGGTGTAAAAAGTACAGTTTTGTACCTACCATAAATGTAGATGTCCGAGAGGCATGCATCTGCAGTCCTTACAAATGGGTTGTCCTGTCGTCAGGCAGCCCTTCGGTCGGCCGGATTCCAAAGTCTGGGTCTGGCCTCGGCTGATGGCGCACTCCACCCGACGTCATAGCTGCAGTTATTCGGGTATAAAGGTATCAGCCGACGCCATTTTCCTCAGTGTTTCTTGCCCCAGATGCCAGGTGCCCTCTAGGAAGGCTAAATTTGGATAAATGCAAATGGTTCCAAATAGTAGAGAGCAAACAAAAAATAAGTATGTATGTACATATTTACAAACAAATACACCATAATAGATTCCCCCAGCTAGCTACAAGATGGGCAAATACCTTAGGAGTACCACAGAGGGGAAGGAGGGTGGGTAATCCTGACTGCAGATGCATGCCTCTCGGACATCTACACTTATGGTAGGTACAAAACTGTACTATGTCCTTCAAGGATGCATCTGCAGTCCTTACAAATGGGTAGAATACCATAGCCAAACTGGGGGAGGAGGAGAAATAAGATTATGGTGTAGTTAAGATCCCTTGCAAAACAGCAGTTGCAAAACCTGCTCGGGATCTGGAGTATAAGGGTAGATTATAATGCTTGGCAAATGTATGCACGGAGCTCCAAGTAGCAGCCTCTAAAATGTCTTTGGTAGCCACTCCTCGTAAAAAAGCTGTGGTAGTGGCTGTAGCTCTTGTAGAGTGAGGTCTGATGTTTTCTGGAGTTTTCTTCCCATGGTGAGAGTAACAAAATCTAATGCAATTTCCTATCCACTTAGAGATTGTCTGTTTTGAAATTGCTTTTCCTTCCATTCCTGTTGCATATGCTACCAGTAGCTGGTCAGTTTTTCTATTGCTCTTGGTCCTGTCCAGGTAGTAGCGCAATTGTCTATGTACATCCAAGGTATGTAACAGTCTTTCTCCCTTGTTCTGTGGGTTGGGAAAGAATGTAGGCAGGTGGATAGCTTGGTTTAAAGATACCCTGGAGACCACCTTTGGCATAAAAGTAGGATTAGTTCTCATGGACACTCTATCTTGATGGAAGATAAGGAAGGGCTGTACTGCCATTAATGCCTGTAGTTCAGAAACCCTTCTTGCTGAAGTGACTGCAAGCAGGAAAGCAGTTTTCCATGATAAGTACTGTACTTCTGCTGATGCTGCTGGCTCGAAAGGAGGTAGTGTCAACTTTTCTAACACAAAGTTCAAGTCCCATGCGGGCAATGGTGGCTTCCTAGGTGGCTTTACATTTTTAATTCCTCTCAGAAACTGCCTGAGCAGAGGATGTGAAAAGACTGGAGGGTCCATGTTGTATTCTGCTGAAATAGCTGATGCATGAATCTTAATGGAAGAATAGGACAGGCCATTGTGGAAGAGCTCTGCCAAGTATTCCAGAATGTTAGCTATGTTTACCAGTGACACATTTTCTCCTTTTGCTGCACTCCAAATGAGGTATCTTTTCCATTTTGCTGAATAATTTTTTCTTGTTGAGGGTCTGCGAGCCTCCAAGATAATGTCCTTAACCCTTTGAGATAATTCTGGGTTATTTTGTCTTATGCAATGTTCCAGGCAGCCAGTTGCAATGTTTTTAGGTTTGGATGCAAGGTTTTGAAGTTGTTCTGTGTTAACAGTAAGGGAACTAGGGGCAAAGGCCATATTTGTTCCCGAGACATACTCCTCAGTAATGGGTACCAATGTTGCCTCGGCCAGTCTGGAGCTATCAGGATGATCCTTGGACGGACTTCTTTGATCTTCAATAGCACCTTGTGCATCAAAGGAAGAGGAGGGAATGCATATGCTGTCAGGTTTTTCCAACTGAAAGATAGGGAGTCCACCTTCCAAGCAAGTGGGTGGTATGTCCTCGTGCAGAATTTTTTCAATTGGTGGTTGTGTGGGGATGCAAATAAGTCTATTTCTGGTAGTCCCCATTTCCCTGTAATGGTTTTGAAGATGTCTGGATGGAGCATCCATTCGTGGGCATCCGTGGTAGTTCTGCTTAGGATGTCTGCCAGTATATTTTCTTTTCCTGGTACAAATATTGCTTGTAACTGAATGTTGTAGCTCAGGGCCACATTCCAGAGGTCCATTGCCATCCGGCATAGAGGGTATGAATGCGTGCCTCCCTGTTTGTTGATGTACCACATAACTGTGGTGTTGTCCGTTCTTATCAGCAATTGACCCTGTTGAAGAAATGGTCTGAATGTCTGAATTGCCAATTTTACTGCCAGCATCTCCTTTTGATTTATGTGTAGGTGCAGCTGGTCTTGAGTCCATAAGCCTTGTATGCACTTGTCCAACATGTGTGCTCCCCAACCGAGGTCTGAGGCGTCCGTTGTGATGGTCTGGCTTGGTTGAGGTCTGTGGAAGGGCAGTCCTTTGTTTGATTGACAGGCCTGAGCCCACCATTGGAATTCCTGCTTCAGGCATGGAATTATTGGAATTCGGGTTTCTAGGCTGTGCTTGTGCTGAGACCATAAATTCCTTAGATACCACTGTAACTTTCTCATATGTAGCCTGGCATGTGGAATCAATATTATGCAGGATGCCATGTAACCCAGGGCTTGCAGGACTTTCCTTGCTGTTAGCTGGTCCTGCTTTGTTAATGCCATGAAGTAGAGAGGGAGGTGCTTCTGTTTTTCTGCTGTTAGGAATGCCATTTGGGGGGTTGTGTCCAGCTCTGCACCCAAAAAGGTTATCCTTTGGGATGGTATCAGCCTTGACTTTTTTATATTGACTGTGTATCCCAGGGCTTGCAGTAGATAAATGACCTTTTTCAAATCTTTTGTTAATTTGTTTTTGCTGTCCGCTTGTAACAGGCAGTCGTCCAGGTAAGGGTAAATCTGAATTCCCTGGAGCCTGCAATGAGCCATTACTGATGCCAGGCATTTCGTGAATACTCTGGGCGCAGTAGATAAGCCAAAGGGCAATGCTGAGAATTGATAATGCTCTGATCCTGCAAGAAATCTGAGGTATCTTCTGCAATTTGGTCGTATGGGGACGTGCAGGTATGCCTCCTTGAGATCTAGAGTTACCAGCCAGGACTCCTTGCCCAGCATGGGAAGAAGCTGCTGTAGGGTCAGCATTTTGAATTTTGGAACAAAGAGGTATGTGTTTAGAGCGGACAGGTCTAGAATAGGTCTCCATTGGTTTTCTTTTCTTGGTACCAGGAAGAGTCTGGAGTAAAATCCTTGCCCATTCCACAGACGGTACCCTTTCTATGGCTCTCATCCTTAGTAAGTGATTTATTTGTTGTAGAGCTTCTGTTTTCTGATTTGAAGGTAGGTTTGGCATTCCTCTCTTCCTTGGTAGAGTATGGAAGTGAAACCTGTAACCTTGGTCTATTGTCTGCAAAATCCATTTGTCTCCTGTGATGTAGTGCCAGTTTACTGAAAATAAGGCTAGTTTTCCGCCTAAGGGTGCTTCTAGTTGTTCCCTGGTAGGCGGTGCCAGAGCTAAGTCACTGTGATTGTCCAGTGGAAGCGGTGGTGGCTGGATCTGTGGTAGTACCTCGCTGGTTGTTAGCCTGCCAATGACGTCCCCTGTAGGCACCTCTGGATTGACCCCTGCCTCTTGAGCGTCTATTCCTGCCTCTCTGGGCTCTGGAGGTGTCTGGAAAGGACCAGTTCTTGGAAGGCCAGTTCCTACTAAACCTTGGAGGCAGGACCTGCAAGAAATCCTTGACTGTCTGGACAGATTTTGCTTTGTCTTCCACCTTCTTAAGCACCTGCTGTGCCGGGGAGCCAAACAAATTAAGCTTATCCATAGGAGCATCTAGGAGCTTTGATTTAACATGGTCTGGTAAGGATTGTTCTTTTAACCATGCATGTCTTCTGATCACTGTACCAGTCATAGCTGATCTAAAAGAAGCCTCCAGTGCATCATAGCCGCATTTTAAGGAATGATTACTGACCTGCTGAATGTTATGTACCATTTCCTGAACAGACTTTTTGTCTAATGGTTCATCCGAGGACAGTTTTTTAGTTAACTGATCTAACATAAATTCCTGATACTGAATCATGTGGAATTGACAGTTTAAGGCCCTAGCTGAAAGAGTAGCAGAAGTGTAAACTTTTTTACCCCATCTCTCTAAGGCCCTAGATTCCCTTTCAGAGGGGAGGGGTTTTTTTGCAGAGGAAGCTGCTACAGCCTTGGGTCCCTGGGAAATAGTTTCAGGATCTGCAAAAGGAGCCTTATACAAATGATAATGTGTGTCCGGGACCCTGTAGTACCTATCGGGCTTAGCAGGGGCCGGAGGAAGAGAATCAGGAGCAGTACAAGCATCATTAAATGCATCATCCACAACAGTAAGTACTGGAGGAATGGCTAAAGGCCTATGCTGTGGCAAATGCAAAAAGGTTCTAAGCCTTTTCCTTGAGCCTGAAAAATCCTGGCCCTGCCATTGAAATTGTTCCCTCATAGCATGCAAGGTTTCCCCAAAGGAAAATTCCTCAGGCGGAGAGGCAGAAGAAATGGACTCTTCTGCATCAGAGTCCTCATAAGGAGAAAAAGGGCTCTCTGGAGGATTTGTATTGTCTGAATCATCAGAGTCATCTGAAGAAACTGGCTCAGGGGGCTCTGCTCTAGGCCTCTTCTCTGGAGGTGGGTGAGAGGCCCTGTCTGGGTGTGGTTGGGATCCCCTGATCAAAGAAATGAGATCCTCTGCTAGACTAAGCATTTGAGAACTAGAGCTAGGCCTGTGAGAGGGGGTCTTAGCAGGTACAGTTTTGGTAGATTTTGCTGCTTTAGCCCTGGCAAAAGCCTTAATCGACATGGATGCAGGGGGCCTAGCAGCTCCACGTGCAGGAGTAGAAATATCTAAAGGAATAGTATCAGATAAATCCTGTGAGCCTGCAAGAGCAGGTGGGATTTCAGTAGCAGATTCAGCCATGCTGGATGAGGCCTCGGTAAGAGGTAAGCTTTCGGCCGAAGGAAGAACCGTGGACTCTGTTTCAGCCGAAACCGAGACACTCGCGGTTGGCTTAACCGCGGTTTCGGCCGAAACCGCGGACATGATGTCGGTCCTTTTCCTTTCGCTTTTTAGTTATTTGCGTATTCGGAGGATCCGACGGCATAATGTAAGCAAAAGCGGAGCCGAAAAACTCCTCAGCAAATTCCGACCGACGTCTAAGCATTCGTCGGTTGAAAGAAGCACAGGCTAGACAAGCTGCTACGTCGTGGTCTGGGCCTAAGCAAGGTAGGCAGTAAGAGTGGAAATCTTTATGAGGTATTTGTTTCCCACAAGTTAAACAGTTATTCACTTTTTCTGACATCGGCTGAGGCAAGAAAGAGTCCCCAATGGGGTACTTAGCTTTTTAGAAGTCTTCGGTAGTAGAAATCTCTGGTTCTGACCGACCGGCACTTGCGAACAGCTTCTGCTTCGGGCGCCACGCGGCAAGAAAGACTGGGGAAAATGGCGTCGGCTGATACCTTTATACCCGAATAACTGCAGCTATGACGTCGGGTGGAGTGCGCCATCAACCGAGGCCAGACCCAGACTTTGGAATCCGGCCGACCGAAGGGCTGCCTGACGACAGGACAACCCATTTGTAAGGACTGCAGATGCATCCTTGAAGGACATCATTTAACAAACTTGAAGAAGGAAGGCTGAAAATCTAAATCAACCACTGATTCAGTTTCCCTCTCTCATCCCAATTTTGCAGGACCTCATTAGCAGATAGCCCAAAAAACAACATCCCTATCTAAAGGGGAATTCAAAATTTCAACATTAACATCTTCAGGTACATTTTTGGAACCTAACCATATAAACCTTCCCATAACAGTTCACATAGCAGCTGCTCTGGAAGAATCAGTTGAATCATAAGCACACTTCAAAGAGAGGTTTAGTGACTCAAAACAGAAGCAATAAGATAATTCCTCACAGAAGACTTTTCCTCAGAAGCGGGAAAAGTGGCTATGTTTCTCATTTTCTAAAAATATGCAAGCAAAAACTTTAACATGTGAACTTCACAATTAAGAATTCTGAAAACAAGTTTAGTAGAAATATACACTTTTTCCCAAATCTTTCAAAGACATTCCCATCCTTATGAAAGTCGGAGGGATTAGCATTTACCAAATGCTTAGTAACAGCAGGCTTTGTCAAAGAAATCACTGCAGAGTCATAGAAGGATCATAGGGGGCCTAAGTAGGCTAATGGCCCTGAGGCCCCTACAAGCCTAGCCAACAGTTTGTCCCCAAACAAGAAACCTCAGTGAGCACCTGTCAATGTGGGACAAAGGTGGAGCCCCTGGGACAAATTTGTGGTTTCTCATCCACTAATCAAGGTTGTTCTTGAAGAGGGTCAGTGAGGTACTCTGACATGTATGGGAAGTCTATTCCAGAGATGGGACAATCTCTGGGAGACAAACCTCTCTCTCCAGCAGGTTTTGTTGATGTTGCATATTAGATCAAATCTAGAAAATAAAAATTTGTAGGACTAAGGAGTTTTATACAATCTGCCTTCTTAGCAGCTGCAGCCTGGTTGTCACATATGTTACAAGCTATAATAAAAACACCCCGAAAGCTGGATGTACAGGAGGAACAGGGGGTGAGGGTTGAGTACATTCCAGTTCAAACAAATCATAACATTTTTCAAGAATAATGGAATATCATTATGTTCACACTAAAACAACTGGTTCATTCTAGATATGGTTTCAGAAAAAGAGAATACTTCTAAGGGACTATCAGAAAAAACATTCTCCTCAGAATCTAAACCAGGCACCTGAGAAGTAAAAAGTTGTTCCCTCAAAATCATTTCTTGCTCATTATAATGGGAATATTCAGAAAATTAAGAATTTCTTTTATCAGTAAACCCGTAATGAGAGAGGTTAAAACCAAGCCCTGAGTTAAGCAAAATAAGTAATCCTGATAAACGTAACAGATAAGAGAAAAATAAATGTTTAATTTTCTGCTTTTTTGATCTAGAATTTCCACAAAAGGAGATGGATTCCTGTTGGGGACATCACTCCAGTGAATGGGCATCCCGGTCTTTCTAGGCATAGAAGCATTCCTGGTACCTTCTTACGAGAATGAAGAAAGTGGCTCTCCCATGCTTGCCAAGGATGTGTCTAACCCCTGGTTCAAGATGGCTGAAAAGACTGCACCAGAGGAAAAAAAGGCAACAGATGAATGGTCTGAGGAACCAGAAATTGCCACAGCAGAGTCAACCATCTGTGGCTGATGCAAATTTGTAGCTTGCCGAAGAGGAAACGTTTGCTTGGAATTTTTTTTTTTTTTTTTTTTTTGGCTTGAGGAGTCAGTAAGTTGTTTCAAGGTAAAGCTAAAAATGAAGCCTGAACTCTGGGTAACACTGTAGCAGCAGCTGGGAAAAGAGGTAACACAAAAGTAGTGTTTTCCACCTACAAACATTCTGAAAAACACAACATATACTTACCCAAGTCCCTAAAACTAACTGAATCAAATACTTCATCAGAAAAACAAAAATAAAGTTCACTTTTAACAAGTTTTCTCAAAAAAGTAAAATGTAGCACTTCACACTATGACTGAAAAGTAATGTGACAGTCCAATAAACACAATTTCCAAGCTCAAAGTAACTAAGTATACAAAAAAGGTTTAAGATTCTGTCATAAAACTACAACATGTAAGGTTTGTTTCCCTAATGGGACCTTATCTGCTCAAAAATGGAGAAACGGTAACAGACTGTTGTTCTTTGAAAGCCTGCACGTGTAGCACTCTTTGATGACAAGAAAGCTCTTAAGGGCTTGGTGCCCAAGCCATTGATTTTCTGTAGCTCTGTTTGAGCTGTTAATGTTCTGGGTTGTGCATGGAAGGTGCCATTAAGCTCGAGAAGCTGGCTGGCTGTTATATTTTGTGCAGGATATAACCCATAAAGCCAAGGCTAATGTAGCAAGTGATTAATTAAACATTTGAGTATGATGTGTGGTGCATTTTTTTTTAACAGCTGGGCTTTCCATAATGACTGTGGAACACATCCAAAAAACAGAAATGTCTGACTACTGGAAAAGACTGCTATCCACCTTCAATGATTTCCCATTTAAATAGGGAGCTCCTTGCAGCAACAGTCCTTGTGGCAATCATCAACTGACCCACTGAGTACACATCTGTTACATTTGACTTCAAACACCCTTTGCATGAAGGAAATGATGTGAAAAATCTTGTACAGTGAAAACTGAAGCACCAAGGTTGGCAATGAAGTCTTAAATCCTTAAACCACGGTCTGATCAACAATATGGTCGGTGATGGTGCAAAATGATGATCAGCTGGCTGTGGCACAAACTGTCTTTAAAGGAGAAATTCTTGAAAAAAACACTGGAAGTAGCCACATCACCAGTAGAATGCCTGTTTACAGCATTTTTGAATAGACAGTTTAATGCACAGTAGCAGAAGGCAACCGAGTAGCAATCTACTTGGACTCTATTTGCTAAACTACTGCAAGTGCCTCCTGACTCAGAGCAAAGGAAATGACTGGTCTGTCTCATCTTTTTTCCCCAGACAAAAAAACTAGACTTGCAGTACACATCCAAAGTACATGTACTCTTCCCTCTGAATTCTGTTCATGGAAAGAAAACAGGAAAAGGTGGATGAGTGGACTGGTTTAAGGACAGTTCCATTTTCAGGAAAAAATGTGGATTAGCCCTAATGGATATACAGTTTTTTTTAAACTAAAATAAAGGGTTCCCTATATTAGGGCTTAAAATTCAGAGGTGGTGTGCTTTTTCAAGAGAGGAACTTCATAAAGGCCAGCAACCCATTCTAACAAAGGAGGGTAAAGCCTCCCAACTATGAAGTTCAAGATGAATACAGAAAGTTATTTAAAGGTGGATGGTGATGCACAATCCCCTTAAGATACTGCTTGAGAAGACGGTGCCAAGCAAATTCTGTAATACAAAAAATAAAGCAGTGTGACAAGAATAATCAAGACCTAAGTAAAACATGTGGTTCAGATAGGCCAGAATAATTTGATGTAAACTGGATGACTCAGTACATGACATCTCTCTGCTTAAATGGAGAACCTCTTTCACTTTGTAAAATATTTCAGTCACCTGGAAGGCTTCCTGGCAGCTTCACTCACTTCTGATACTACTACTGAAAGATCAAGTGAGAACAAATTGTCTAAAGGAGCACGACGGCACTAAGGTCCACACAATTAACAACTGCCATCCCAATCAGAGAAACTTCATTAGCTTGTACTGAGATTGTCTCCCTGTTTTGCCAGCACTTAGATGGATAGAAACTTATCCTCCACAGCAACAACAGGTAACAAGGATGAATTACAGCCCTCCTTTGCATACTGCTAGGAGGGACAGAATCAAGATGAAATCCAAGTACCTGAACCCAAGCAACGGGCAAGTCAAAATTAATACAAATAAATACAGTGCAGTTGTGTAAGAACTTATAACTGCAAATGTTTTGAGTACGTCACTGTTGTAGTAGTAGCCCCACCTACTGGAACTTAGCTACTATGAACCTCCAAGCCCAACTTCTAGAGCTTAACATCCTTCCCTCTTGGCACAGTGTACGCCCAGCCACTAGTATGTCAGGATATTAACAGGAAAAAGCGTGCATCTGCCTACACTATTTCAGAGATTCTTTCCTTAAGGACAAAGCCTAGAGCCCTTAAAGTGAATTTAAAGCCATGGAAAGATGTATACAAGTAGCCAAAGGAGTACTCGAGCAAATATACACTACTCAGGGATGAAGCAAAGATGTAATGGAGAGCAAAGATTTGGGGGGGGGGGGTTAGTAATAAGGTTTCCCATACACTACTTAGACTTGAGCAGTCCCAAGGCCTTATACTAAATGGTGGGAAAGAATAGGAAATGTTTGAATACCTCACCCCAGAACAGACCCTGATATCCATAAAGGAAAAGGAACAGCTGATAGGATGACTGGGGGAGGTAGCACTACAACAGTGATCTGCTCGAACACCTACCATTATGATAAGCTCCTTCACAACTGTACTATGCTCTTCATTAAATACCTGTTTAAATAGACTTTGCTACTGGAATGATTAACAGAGCTTTAGGCAGGTAGGGAGGTAACAAGAGAGATGCGACTCAAGTCCAGCATGTAGCATCACCTGCCCAGGTCTTAGAGTGAATGTTTAACCCGTGGTGTTTTGCAAAGGTGTGAATTGATATCCATGTGGCTGCTTTAAGAATTAAGAGTATTAACTCTCTTTAAGAAAGCCACAGTACTAGTAGCTTCCCTGGTACTATACACTTTGACTGAGCCTATGAGAACTTTACCTTGGAAGCATAATAACTGGATACACTGTGACAGCTATTTAGAGAGCTTGCTTGGCCATAGGCTCACCCTAATTTTAAGCAAAAAAGATGAATGGATCAATTTTCCCAACGTTCTTGGTTCAGTATGAATAATACCCCGGGTGACTGAACATCCAGGGTGTATAAGATTCTTTTCTCTCCTATTCTGAAAGTTTGGGAAGTACGGTCTGAGTTAAGAAGACTGTCACTACTTTTGCCACAGAAGGACTGGCTCTCTTACTCAACACATCCTTAATGAAAAATGTAAGAATAGTTCTATGCACATCAGAACTTGTGATTCTCACACACTCCTATCTGAGGTGATAGCCACATGCACAGATGTTTTCTGCACAAAGTACTTAATAGGTGCTGAGGCAGTTGGTTCAAAAGTGGTTTACGTAAATTCTTCTAGGACGTAATTTAGGTCCCAGGGAGGAGGAAGAAGAGGAACTCTTGCCCTTGGTGGTCTCAGAGGAAGAACTTAAGAACAATCCAGGTGGCTAAGAATAGATCCAAAAGTAGACAGAATAAAATGGCAAACAGTTAACAGAAGTGCAAGACAAGCCTAAGCCATAAAACTCACTGACATACTGCAGTATCAGGGGTACCACTGCTGATTTTAGGGCTCCTGCTCGATTGCTTAGTACCAGATGAAAAAAAATTCTGTTTGGATTACAACTATTCCTTGTGGTTAGTTTTTTTTGTCTCCCTGAGAATGTCCTCTATGTTCTGGTATCTGAAAGGCATCATGATGAGGTTATCCATGAAGTGTGCTGTAGTGTCATTAGTCTGGGGTGCATACAGGAACTTTTTTCTGATATTAAAAGGTCTGCCGTCATTACTTGGGCTAAAAGGGTACTATCTTAGGTACTCAGGGCCTCTGTCTATTCATAATCTGGATCATCCAAGGGGGCAAGGAGATGAGAAGACAAACATACAGAAACACGACTGCCCAGACAACGAAGGTGGTATTTCTCAGTCAGGTTTCTCCGCAGGAAGCGCTTGAGCAGAACTGTCTTTCTCTGGAGTTGCATACAGGTCTATCTGAGGCAAATCCCACCTGTGTATTAACTGATGGAAAACATCCCTGTGTAGCATCTATTCGTGGGGTTGAAATGCTCTACCACAGTATTCTCATGACAGGATAAGCAGACTGCCTTGATAGGCATTCTGCATAATAAGGCAAGGTCCCAGGCAGTCATGGGTAACCTGCAAAGGGTGCAAGATCTTGTCCTCCCTTGGTTGATGATGTGCCATATTCACAGTATAAGTGTTGAAAGACCAAACTAAAGTGTCTTGTCAATATTTGGCTGAAGGCTTTGAGGCACTGAATCAAAGTGAACATCTCTAATATTTGCCTTTTTTTTCCCATTGGGAAGTATCCCACACTCCCTGCACTATGAAGTTCCATGTGAAAGTGCGCCAGGCTATGTCCGAAAAATCTGTGTGAGAGAGTCTAGTTGGGACTTCACTGGCAGAAAAGGACCCCATGCTCAAAAAGCTCCGTCTTGTCCACCATTCCAGTTCTTTTAGCTATAATGAGTAGCATCTGGATCTTTTAGTTATGTACTTACCATAACTTTAGATGTTTGGGATCCATCTCGCCTACATTCAGTACTGATGGGCTCGGAGCCGATCCCTCAGCTCCGACTCGGCACGCTATGCTATAGAGCGAGGCCTCTTATTGGCTGAGCTATTTCTTATCCCAGGATGCACCACCACTAATCCCCCAGATCTTGTTTGTCCGCATTCATGCACACGTGCACAACTTGTTTATATAACACTGTCAAATGTTTCAAGATGAAACAACAGGATTCGGACCTTCTGATATCCTCTGATCTCCAAGGAAGGGGGAAGGAGGGTGGGTTATTGGGAATGTAGGCGAGATGGATCCCAAACATCTAAAGTTATGGTAAGTACATAACTAAAAGATGTTATGTGATCCTATCTCGCCTACATTCAGTACTGATGGGACAGCGTCCCTAGCACCTAATTCCTGGGTGGCTCATTGGAAAACACTCCTGAGCACTGTGGAACCAAATGAAGCTCGTCCTCTAGATGCCACATCCAATTTGTAGTGGAAAATGAAAGTGTGCGGGGAAGACCATGTAGCCGCAGCACAAATGTCACTAATGGCAAGCTTAGAATGAAATGCTATCGAAGTAGCCATAGCTCTTGTAGAATGAGCTTTGACAGAGGTGGTAAGCTCTTTATTAGAATAAGAATAAGCTTGAGTAATACAGTCCCTGATCCATTTGGCAATAGTGACCTTTGTGACGGCTTTGCCCAATTTATTGTCCACAAAGGATACAAACAACTGATCTGTTTTCCTTGTTTGTTTGGTCCTATCTAAATAAAAACGCAATTGCCTGTGGACATCTAATGTGTGGAATATGAATTCCGCTTTGTTAGAATACTTCGGAAAGAAGACTGGAAGTTCTAATGACTGTTGTAGGCAGAAACTGGAACAAACTTTAGGGACAAAGGATGGATTTGGCCTGAGAGATACTCTGTCTTTGTGAAAAACCAAGTATGGAGGTTTTACAGACAAAGCTTGAAGCTCTGAAACCCTTCTGGCAGAAGTAATCGCCACCAGAAAGGTAGTTTTCCACGATAGAAATTTTAAATCACATGTTGCTGCCGATTCGAAGGGGGAGGAAGTTAAGGCACGTAACACCACATCGAGATCCCATGGAGGAGCAGGATGAGAAATCGGAGGTCTTAAAAGCGCAGCACCTTTCAAGAAGGTCTTACACAATCTGTTGCTCATTAAAGGTGGGTTTATAGATTCGTGAAAATTGGAAATAGCTGCCAATTGAACCTTGATGGTAGAGACTGAAGAGCCTTGATTGAAAAGAGAAGTTAGAAATTTCAGTACTTCTGATACAGGAATAGTGATGGGATCCAGACCCCGGAGTTGAGCCCAAATAGCAAATCTTTTCCATTTGCTAGAATACAATTTCTTCATAGCAGACTTGTGGGCCGAAGATAAAATGTGTACAACTTCCGGATCCAAGGTATGACTCCTGACTATAGTCGGAAGAGGAGGAGCCAAGCCGTCAATTTTAAGGTGTGTAGGGACTGGTGGAATAGTCCCGACTGATGAACCAATAGGTCTGGGATCTGATCCAGGAACCATGGACCTTCCAGTGCATATTTCCGAAGATAGGGGAACCATACTTGACGAGGCCAGTAAGGAGCAACTAAGATCATTTTGCTCCCCAAGAGAGATGCCTTTTGGATCACCCTGGGAAGGAGAGGAACTGGGGGAAAAGCATAAAGCAAGCTGGTGGGCCACGGACAGGCTAGTGCGTCCATAGGGCTCTTCCCCGGAGCCGGGGTGAGGGAGAAGAACTTTTTGCACTTTGCATTCAGTGGAGTCGTGAAGAGGTCGCAACATGGAACTCCCCATTTGCTGAAAATCTGATCTGCAACTGTAATGTTCAGAGACCATTCGTGTGGAGAGAGGATAGTTCTGCTCAGTCTGTCGGCTATCACACTGGACTTGCCCGGGATATGAGTTGCCACTAGAAAGCGTTTGGTTGACACTGCCCATTCCCAAACTCTCATGGCCTCTCTGCAAAGGGGATAGGATCTGGTCCCTCCCTGTTTGTTCAGGTACCAGACCACTGACATGTCGGAGTGAACGGCAATTACGCCCTGAGGGAGGTAATCGTGAAGGGCTTGAAGGGACAGAAGCACCGCCCTCATTTCTAGGATGTTGATATGAAGTTGGGTCTCTTCTGGATGCCATTTGCCTTGGACTGACCTGCCCAGGGAATGCCCCCCCCACCCCATCTGGGAGGCGTCCGTGGTCAAAGTGGCCACAGGAGGAGGTGGAACAAAGGGTCGTCCCTGATCCAGATTGGAGGGCACCAGCCACCAGCGAAGGTCCCGTTTGCAGGTTTCCGTGATCCATATGAGGTGACTGAGAGGGAGTTCCTGAAAGGACCACTGAGCTGGAAGAAGCCACTGGAGAATTCTCCTGTGCAACCTTGCTAGGGGAACTAGAAGAACCGTGGCAGACATGGATCCCAATAGCTGCAGGACCATTCTGGCTGGGGCTTTGGATCTGGGAAGTAAGGCTCGAACTTGAGCCTGTATGGTTTGTATCCTGTCTGTAGGTAGATAGACCCGCATTCGGTTTGAGTCTATCTCTACTCCGATGAATCTTATGCGTTGAGATGGCAGCAACACAGACTTTGGCCAATTGAAGGTGATTCCAAGGGAATTGCCCAGTGATATCGTGGCTTGTAGGCTCCGCAATAGTAGATGCTTGGAGGTGGCAGTTAGGAGCCAGTCGTCTAGATACGGAAACACCTGGAATCCTAGACTTCTCAGGTGAGCAGTCACGACTGCCAAACATTTGGTGAACACCCTGGGGGCTGTGGTGAGACCAAAGGGCAGCGCGCGGAACTGAAAATGACTGCCTCCTAGGCTGAAGCGCAGATGTCTCCTGGACGCTTGATGTACCATGATATGGTAATAAGCATCCTGGAGATCTATGGAGCACATCCAAACACCTTTCTCCAGCAATGGGAGAATGGTTTGTAGGGTGACCATTCGGAACTTGGACTTTTTGGCCTAACGGTTTAGAATGCTGAGATCCAAAATGGGCCTCAAGTCCCCGGTCTTTTTTGGCACCAAAAAGAATCTTGAGTAAGTCCCTAATCCGATCTGGTCTGCGGGGACCGGTTGGATGACTCCTTTTTGCAGCAGCTTTGAAACTTCTGAGGCTGCAGTTTCCCGTTGACTGGGTGGCAGGTCCGGGATTTTTTTGGACTGAGGTGGAGAGTGAGAGAAAGGGATGGTGTAACCTCCGGCGATAATTCGAAGCACCCACCGGTCCTGAGTGATACCTTCCCAGGCTTTTAGGTGCCTCGAAAAATGACCCCCGACTGGCTCCGGAGCTGCACAGTCGGGCAATCCCTCAGGGACTGTGAAAGGCTGAAGAGCCACGAAAGGACTCGCAGTCTCCAGTGTTGCGAGGGCCTCTGCCGTCTCTGGGACGGCGTCTTCCAGAAGAATTTCCCCCTCCCCTGCCTCTGGAAGGGGGATCATCCTGCTGTGAGGGGTAAGACTTCTGAGATCTACGGAACCACATTTTCCCTCCTCTTTTAGCCTTGGGGTAAGGCCGAAAGGGAGTGGAAAATCGTGCCTCTGACAGTCAAAGTCTTACCTTCTTGCTCGCAGCGGGTCAGTGTGTCCTTTACCTTGGGTCCAAACAAGGACCACCCATCAAAGGGGGCATCGGCAAAGGAAGACTTAAAGGCCTCCGCAAAATGACACAGGCAGAGCCAGGCTTGTCTCCGTAGAGCAATGCCTGTACCCGCCGCTCTACTCACCCCTTCGGCCGCATAAGAAATGAGCCTCATGGACGAGTTTGATATGGATGACAGCGTAGCCAGCTGAGAGCCAACCGTCTGGGCCAGCTCTTCAGGCAGGTTATCCAAGAGGGTATCGGAAAGTTCTTTAATCAGATCCCTCTGAAATCTGGTAAAGTGCGTGAGATAGTTCAAGGACCTTAATGTAAAGGCCGCTGAACTTAGGGTGCGCTTACCGTACCGATCCATGCTCCTAGACTCCTTATTAGGAGGATGGACGGACGTCGAAGCCTCTGCTACATCTTGCTGGGTAGCAGATGCCACCACCAAAGCATCTACAGCCACACCTTTCGTCAGAAACTCTTTTTCCGGGGGTGCTGACAGGAACTTATTAGGACGAGCAGGCACCGGTTCCACAGAGTCTGGGTGTTCCCACGCCCTTCGACAGATCAAATCCAAGAGCTCGTCGAAGGGTGGAGACACCCAGGAGGCAGAGGGCTGAGCCCCGAAGGCCTTAAGGAACACCAACTCATCAGCAGAAGGGGGTTTGGATTGCCAGCCGCCCCGTTGTTTAAGGGCCTCCAGGATGTCTGCAAAGGAGACATCATCTGAGGATGACTTACGGGACCCCTCTGCATCATCGAGATCAGTGTCTGATGTAAGAGACTCATCAGGGGAGTCAACGTGCTTCCTCTTGCACGATCTTTTCCTGGGGGGTTCCTCTGAAGAAGTTTCAGAGGGACCTCCAGGAGGGGGGGAAACCCCAGTGGGGGTAACCTCAGGCCCCGGGGCTCCACTGTCTAAGGACAGGGGGACTGCCAAAGACCCAGTCTCAGTATGCAGGGAAGGAGCTGGGGAGACCGTGGAGGTAGCCAAAGAAGATTTGGCTAACGCACTCCTCATGGCCCTGAAGGCAGGACCACCAGAATCCTGTGAAGGTCCCACCTCCGTGGCCACAACGGTAGACGGCACTCCCGCAGCCGACGCACCGAGAGGAAGGCTTGGGACCGAAAACATCAGTCCCGAAGCGTCCCCCCCGGGGCCGACAGAAGAAGTCTGCGTACCGAACGCCGACTCAAGAGCCGGAGTTGGAGTAAGGGTCTGGCCCGACCCGAAAACCTCCATCGGTTTCACCAGCGCCGGCTCCAACGGTGCCGAGGCTGTTCATAGGTTCATAGGTTCATACTAGGCTATCTGCCCTAGGGCATTTATAAGCCTAGCCAGAGTATGTTTGGCTTTCGCCACCCATTTTAAATTAATTTTGCTATTCCCTTTTTCGAGGTTAGTATACTGTGCCTCTGTCTAACAGTGACACAGAAGTGATACCCGGGGTAAACCTACGATCTCCCATCCACTCATCAAGATTCCTCTTGAAAAGAGTCAATGAGGGACTCTGCCTAACCTGGACTGGGATTTTATTCCAGAGTGAAGGGAGCCTCTGGGTTATGAATCTGTCCCTCCAGCATGTCCTATTTATTTCAGTGCTGAGGTTCAAGTCTCTCGAGCGTGTAGCTCGATGGGATTTGGATTTTTGAGGTGCAGCATGTCCCTTAATTCGGGTTGGACATGGCCTTATCGTCAGGCACAGGTCACCTCTGAGCAGGCGGTATGCCACTGAGTAGAGCTGGAGTTTCTTTAACCGGGCAGCATATGGCATCTGTTTGAGCCCTTTGATCCTCTTGGTGAGGTACTTTTGGGGTCTTTCCAGTTGCTGCAGGTGTTTGGTAAGGTACATCCCAAAAGGGGCATTGTACTCAATTATGGGCCTGATGAGGGATGAGTAAAGAGGCACGATGACCTCCCTAATCTAGATGTGAATCCCTTCATGATTAGGTGGGCTATATAAAATGTTTTTCTAACCACTTTGGCCACGTGGTTGTCAAATGAGAGATTGCTATCAACTTGGGTCCCCAGGTCCCTAATTACTTCTTCTGTACTTAATGGATTACCACCTATGTGGTAATTTGTGGGCACTTTGTTTTGCCAAAGGGATGACTATACACTTTTGGCGTTTAGCTTGAGGCCATGGCTCTGGCACCAGTTGTCTGTTTCTATGAGGCCCTTTTGGAGGATGCTTGTGTCAGCTGGAGAGTCGATTATGGCGCCCAGTTTGCAGTCATCTGCGAACTTGGTCAGCCACAGTCCTTCCGTGTTGGTCTGTACCTCCGAGAAATATATACCAAACAAGAGAGGTCCCAGGACTGAGCCTTGTGGGACGCCACTTGTAACTGGTTTGGAGTCTGACATGGCTCCAGCAATTCTAACCATGTGGGTTCTGTCCTTGAGCCAGTTTGCAACCCATCTAGTGACATAGGGGTTTATATTTAAGCTGGTGAGCTTATCTATAATGCCAGTGGGGTATTGTATCGAAGGCTTTGCGAGGTCTAGATAGGCTGTGTGGACCACCTTCCCTTCGTCAATGGCCTTGGTGACTGTTTCAAAGAAGTCAACCAGGTTTAAGAGGCAGGATCTGCCCTTAACAAAGCCAAACTGGGTAGGATCCAGTGTCTGTAGGTCCCCAATATCTTTATTTATGAGGTCCATGATGATCCTTTCCATAGCTTTGCAGACCAAGCTAGTCAGGCTTATGGGCGATAGTTTCCAGGGTCCGTTGAGGCACCACCTTTGTGGAGAGGGACCACTGTTGCTGTACGCCACTCTTTGGGTACATATCCTGCAGTAAGGCTGAGACTGAACAGTAGTTTTATGTTTGGGTTTAGCTCTTCTTGGAGTTCATGTAGGACGCAGCCTGGGACACCGTCTGGTCCCATTGATGCTGTGTTTTTGCTTTGGAGGCGGCTCCCACCTGAGCATCTGAGATGTCAGGGGCAGCACTCTGCTGGGATAGATATTTGCCCTTTTGGTGGGGGGGGGAGACGTTTGCACTGAACCTGTCAGCTAGGATGTTGGCAATGTCTGTGGGATCAGTGTATTTTTGTCATTTTGGACTAATTCTGAGCATATCTGGGAATTCCCACCCAGGTTCCTAACATAACTAAAGAAAGCCTTGTGATTATCCTTAGTGTCCTGTGCAATTTTTCTCTCGAAGCTGGCCTTTGACGATTTTATGAGTGCCCTTAGTTTTTTGCTAATACTGATCAGAGATGCCTTCCCTTTTTGGGATTTTGCTCTATCATGTAGTAGCTTCCTCCTTCTATTGTATAGTTTGTTTATGGCTGGGGTCCACCAGACAGGTCGTCTGCCTTTGGAGGATTGGGTCTTGGTTTTATTTGGGATTGCATGATCCATGCAGTCCTGAAGGTGTTCACAGAATGCATTTATAAAGGATTCTGTGGTCTGGGCCGTATTTTCCACAGGCCCGGGGGCTTTGAAGGATTCCACCTCGGTTTTGAGCAGTGTGAAATTTGCTTTAGAGAAGTTTTTCACTGTGGTTTTCTGGGCAGGGGGTGGGGTCGGGATGTGAATATCCAGAGAGATCAGCTTATGGTCTGATCTTACCAGTGAGGGATACACTTCTGGTCTGGAGCATAGAGTCCCCATGTTGGTGATGATCAGGTCCAGTATGTTTTCCCCTCTTGTGGGAGTAGTAACAAGTTGTTCCATAGCATTTGAGTTTATGAATTCTAGGAACCTTTGGGCAAGGGTGTTGGAGCTAGAGTAATGCTCCCAATCTATGTTTGGGTAGCTGAAGTCGCCCAATATAATGGTGTTCGGAGAGACCTTCATATTTTCCAGTGTTCTCAGGAAGGCCGAGTGGGGTTCCTGGGTTTGGGAGGGTGGTCTGTAGCAGGCTATAAACTGGAAGGCAGTTTTACCCACTGTTAGTTGCACATGGATAGTCTCTGATGCTTCGTGCTTTGCCACCAACCTGGAGGTGTGGGTATCTTTGATGAATATTGATACTCCCCCTCCTTTTGTGGTTCGGTCCAAGTTTTGGGGCCGAAAAGCATGGTATGAGGTATAATCTGGTAGTGCTGGGGTGCTCTCAGGACCCCTGAACCAGGTTTCTGTTACTGCACAGATATCGATGTTCTCCATGCTAAGGAGAGTTTCGAGTGCGTGCATCTTGAGGTTTAGACTTCTAGCGTTGAGTAGCATCACTCTTAGTTTCTTATCCCTTGGAGGAGGAACCATAATAGCAGGGTGGACCATCGGCTCCGAAGCCAAATGGGCTGGAGCCGAAACTAACTTTTGAAACACCGGAGACTGGAAAAGTATTAGGAGCACCCTGTCGATGTCCGAATCAGACATCTTGGAGGATCTAGATGACACCGATCGGGTCCGAACCGACTTCTCCATCGGCTCCATAGGACTAGGGGACCGGCTCCAAATGGATTCGATTACTATCGGTTCCGAGGGAGATCTCAAAACAATTTCCCTCGGTGCCGATGAGGACTTCAGCGCCGAAGGGGAAGAGTCTGAGCCGGCAACCCTCATCGGCTCCAAAATCAGTGGAGCCGATGAAGGTGACCCGCCTCTCGATGCCCCAGTCCTCAGCTCCGAAACCAGAGGGGTCGAGACTGGAGGCATCGAGGCAGACCGTTCCGCCCTCGGCTCCAAAGTCCGTGGAGCCGATGGAGAAGCCTGCCTAGGTTTTTTGGCAGTCGGTTCCGACAGACTGGTCGGAGCCGACGCTTTTTTCTTCTTCGTAGGAGAGGAAGAGGAAGATAAAGCCTCCTCGAAGGAGGGCTTAATCAGACCTTCTAAAATTAATTTATTTTTCCTCTCCTGGAGGACTCTCGAAGAAAAGGCGTGACACACGCTACAGGACTCTTGTAGGTGCTTGGCGCCTAAACAATAAACGAACGAGGAGTGGTCGTCCGTTATGGACATTTTGTAACCACACCTCGCGCACTTTTTAAACCCAGAGGGTCTATGTTCCTTAGACATGCTGACTAACCCTAAGAAACAAGATTTTACCACAAAGAAAGAGAAAACTAAGTAAGTTTTTTTTTTTTTTTTTTTTTTTTTGAGACAAAACACAATTCACAATCTAGTAGCACAAACACAGAAAATGAGGGTCAAGACCCTCTAACTTAAGCAGGTACTTGACCTCTGGAAACACAAAAAACGCTAGATAGTAATAGGGGAAGGCCCCTCTAACTTAAACGGGAAACCTTCCCTTAACAAAAAAACACAATTTTCCTCAACAGATTTTACCAAACACACTTGTACAACAACAATAGCTGTTAAAACAGCTTTTGGGTTCAAAATAGCAAATTTCCTGACAGGAAAAGTCTGAATAAAACAGTACTTAGCCCAGCCAAGTTTGAGACCACGTCCTAGCTTGTAAGCGGCAAACGAGATATGGGGGATTAGTGGTGGTGCATCCTGGGATAAGAAATAGCTCAGCCAATAAGAGGCCTCGCTCTATAGCATAGCGTGCCGAGTCGGAGCCGAGGGATCGGCTCCGAGCCCATCAGTACTGAATGTAGGCGAGATAGGATCACATAACATCACTTGTTACAGTAATTGAGAGAGCTGGGTACTAGCTGATCTTGGGTACCACTGGATCTTTCATATGCACTGTCTGGCTTGTGGTATCATCACCATGGTAAAACCTATACACCACAACTCGCTGATGAACTTTCTTGTTGCAGTCTGGAAGGAATTAAGGAATTAAGCCTGATAAACTCTCCATTTTGTCTGGAAACAGGAAGGCATTCCTGTAGGCTGGTGTCTAGTAGGCAAACTAAACATATTAACCAGGTTCTGCATGAATACCAGTTTGTGAAACACATCCACATTAACTGCCAAGTCCTGTCTGCCCCCTCCTGTGAGGGCTCCTGAATGAGGCAGTCCATCCAAGTATGGGAGTAAATGAATGCCCTTGGTCCTGCAGAACGCAATCACTACAGCCAGGAATTTTTTAAACATCATCTGCAGTAGTTAGACCAAAGGACAATGAGGTAAACTAATAACGACAGCCCCTGCAAAGAATTTAAGAAACTGTCTGTGGTCCTGGTGGATAGGGATACGGAGGTAGGCATCTTTTAAGTTCAGGGTGACTACAAGAGCTTTGAAAAACTGTAGGGATAATGAAATCTGAAAGGTTAGCATCCTGAATTCTGGCATTTTTAGAAAGATGTTCAGTTTCTGGAAATCTAGCATGGGTTTCCATGTGCCTTCTTCCCTGGGTACTAAGAATAGCCTAGAATATAAGCCTATGTTTTACCCCTGAAGTAAGACTGTTTACATGGCTCCTTTTTTGAAGGGGTCCAAGAAGGCATGGGGAATCAACTGTTCTTGGTCTTCTGGCATGGGGACAGTGGAATTCTCTGCTGTGTGTAGAATCTTTGCCCACCTGATGTCTGGATCCATCACTGACATTTTTTAGCACACATTCGTCCCTCATTATAGACTCCAAACTGGAATGCATTGGGACATTTTGCCTAGAATTCTGTTGTAGGGGTAGGGAGTGAACTGTGATGGAAGTCTGGAGTGTGAAGAGACCTATATAGTCATGACAATGCCTGGTTAAGAGGATGAGTACTGCCCCCCAGGTTGATTCCCCATACCATTCTCCTGCCATTCCTTCTTGAATTGGCCTTTCTTACCTTTAGCTGCCTTAGCCTTCCCTTACTTGTAATAAAACATGCCTAATTTTGAAGAATAATTACTATTATGCCATGGCATGGGGATGGGGATGAAAAAAAGCTGTTTTACCCCTGCCTTACTTTACCAACATCCTCTATGTTTGAACAGCCTACATTTTGGACTCTGAAAGAGAAGTTCCTTAGCAAAGGGGGGGGGCATTAAGGAGCTGCATCTGACATCTTCTGACAGGGGCTGAAGCCTCAGCTAGTTATATTTCCTAATCACTTGCTGCTTCAATAGCATTACAGCCAGATTTAGTGGATTGTTTTACCACAAGACTAATAGTCTGGGTGAAATCCAAAAGTTGCTTCCCCATCAGCCTTAATACTTTAATGCTTTTAATACAACAGAGCAAAATTTAGTTTATTTATTCAAAGGTAGTTAGCGCACTTTTTCTTTGGGCTAAAAGTTAATGTTTACTGAACGCATACACACTGTTTTTTCCATATCAGGGGAATGCAGATAAGAAGAGACAGCAATCAGTCTAAGAATGAACGCAGGCTTTAACATGCATGTTAGCAAGAGTAACCCTAATTTTATAACAAGTAATGCCTGTGGATGCAGTCGTCAGTTTGGGGCGACTGTTCCTACATGGAGGGGTAAACTTTATTTTTTTTGAAAGTATACATACTTTTGTGCAATAGCTGTAAGTTAAAAGGGGATGGGGTATTCTTGTTTGAATATTTTCACTGATGTAAAAGCTCTGAAAAATGTCACAGGTTCAAACAGAGATGACAAGAAGCATCTACATAAAAGTGCAGCCTGCCAAACATTAATGAGAGCATGTTAGCTTAAAAGTTGGAACTAAACACTCAGATCAACTCTTATGTATAATAGGTGGGAGTAACAGTTTTCTATCATAATAACTATTCTGCTTATAGTCTCATGGAATAGAAATGTTTGTGCAGGTACACACCAAAAAGCAGAGAGCATTGAATTTATTAAGAAATGTAGGGAGCAAGAAGGGCTCCAATAATGATAGCAGAGGGGAAAAAGACAATAACAGCAGATTTGTGGCAGCAAGGGGTTAACGACAGGGGAGTAAAAACTAAAGCTGTGTACTTACCATAATGCTAGGTCCATGATGTCTTGTTTTTCGTCCAGTTCAAACTTAGGGTTATCGGATCTGAATGGACGTCAGCACTTTCTCAGAAGCTTTTATCGAGGACTCTGACTCCTCCCCTATTCACAGTTCTCTCAGTTTCTCAAAGTACCTCAGATTGAGTTTGTCTGCTTACAAGTCCCGTAAAAACTATACAGGTCTACTTATATAGTGAACAATAATGGTGGAACCATGAAAAAACAGCAGGAAACAGGCTATCCAAAGATAAGGTTCCTGGTCAGGTCCAAATACTTGACTGCAGTCTGAAAATAAAAAAAATGACAGTTTTGGCTGTGGAACAGAAGAAGAGATGTTGAACCAGACAAAAAAACAAGACAACATAGACCTAACTTTATGGTAAGTACATAACTTTTGTATCTGATTTTGTCTGTTTTCATCCGATGTACCCTTTGGGACAGATCATCAACCACTGAAACAAGCACCTAGGTGGAATCAAGAAAGGATTATTCCTGAGAATGGTGGAGCCAAAAGATGTATGGAATCTGGGATTGTACATCCAACTTGTACTGTGATAAAAAAGCATGGGCAGGAGACCAAGCAACTGCAGCAAAAATCTCATGAATAGGAACCCTACCCCCATCAAGTCAGCGGAAGTAGCTGTAACTCTGGTAGAATGAGCCTTTGGTTTGCTATGCAAGGTCAGTTCCAAATTTTCATACACAAACGTTACATAGTCAGAAAGCCACCTGGATAGAGTTACTTTAGATAATCCTTGCCAAAATTTAGCTTTAGAAAGAGCAATGAAAAGCTGATCAGACTTCCTGATATCCTTTGTCCTGTGTAAATAAAACTTGAGCTGACAATGAAAGTCTAGCAAGTGTAGAATATACTCGCCTTTGTTACAAAACTTTGGGAAAAATGCTAGTAGACTGATACTCTGATAAAGGTTTGCTTCAGAGGCCATCTTTGGGAGAAAGTGAGGATTTATTGTCAAAGATGTTCTTTCTTGATGAAAAAACAGATAAGGGGATTACATGACAAGGCTTGCAACTTCAAGATCCTCCTTGTGGGGTGTGACTGCCACCAAAAAAGATTTTTTAAAGAAAGATATTTTAATTTTTTATATCTACTGTAGAGGCAAGCTATAATGGAACTATCCCTAAAGCCTGAAGAATGACAGCAATACCCCAAGGGAGAACTAGATCCCGGATTGGTAGTCTTAGCAGAAAGGTTCCCTTCAGAAAAGCTTTTGAAATCTTTAGTGAAGCAATACAAGTCTGCTTTTGCCCTATGTGAAAACTGGAAATAGCTGCTAACTGTACCTTGAGGGTTGAGAAAATAGAACTTTTATGACAAAGCTCTGACAAGAAATTCAAAATGGATGGAAGAGTTGAGAAAGTGCCTAGCCCACTAGAGGAAGCCCATATGGTAAACCCTCAACATTTACTGAGATGAGCTTTTCTGGTATTTGGTTTCTGTGAAAACGATAAACTATAAATCACTGGTGCAGAAAGCCAGGCATCTTTGGCCTCCTTTAAAACTGGAGAAAACATGTGGGTGAGGCTGATGGGTCATTCAAAAGATCTAGACGAGCATCAAACAACCAGGGCAAATGTTCTAAATGAAGCCAGGGGATGGGAAACCAAACTTGCTGGGGTCAAAAGGGATAATAAGGATAACTCTGGCCTTGCACCTTATGGCTTAATAATGAAATTTTGATATGAGATGAAGGAGAAGAAAGGCATAAAGGTGACCCGGGGCCAACTGTGGACTAGAGTTTCTTTGTGTGCTTAACCTTGTGGAGGGATCAGGGTACATTAACTGCTGCACCTATTTAAATATAAAGGAAAAAGACTACAGCAAGGTTGGCCCCAGTGACTGAAAATCTGTGTCAGCACCATCTGATTAAGGGACCACGCATGGAGCAGAAGGGCAGATCTGCTCAGCTTGACCACCAGAACACTGAAGTTCCCTGACTGTACACTTAAATTAAAAAGCAACATGAAGACACCACCTACTGCCACATTCTCATGGTTTCCCAGCAAAGTTGATACAATTATGTTCCTCATTGCTTGCTAATATAACAGACTACCATTGTCTGTATAGAGATCTCACCTTCAGAGAGGGAGTCCTGAAAACCCTGCAACACCAGGACGACGGCCCTCATCTCCAAGACACTGATGTGAGGACTGGCCTCTACTGTTGACCAACAGCCTTGAACAGTCTTCCCCTCAAAATGCCCCCAACTCCAGAAGGGAAGCGTCCATGGTTGCCATGTCCATCATGGGTGGCAGGTAAATGGTTGATCACCACCTGATGTATTTTCTGCATATTGGTGTGGCATATCAGTGCGTACAGGAGGTGAGAAACGAAGGACCACAGAACAGAAATAGTCTACTGCAGCACTGTTATGTAATATCTTGATTGAGAAACCAAAGTGATTGAAGCAGCCGAAGGGGATAAGGATGATGAAAAACCTCTGAAGTGACCTGATGCAGGAACAATTTCTGGACTGTGAAGGTGTGGCTATCTGAGAATTTGTATTCAGGTGGCATCCAATAAACTCTATTTGCTGCGTCGGTAGTAGTGGACTCTTTGCAAGACTGACATTCTCAACTGTGTGGCAAGGTGAAGCAATATGTCCCTGTACTGGACAAGTAGATCCTTGGTTGCTGCAGTAAGGAGCTAATTGTCTAAATATGGGAACACCTGCAGTCTGAGATGCACTGGTATCATGGCCATGTATTGGGTGAACACTCAGGGGGTTGTGGTGAGATCAAAAGGCAGTGTCCTGAACAGAAAATGATTGGCTCCAAGAAGGAAATGGAGAGATCTCCTGGACTGCTCATCACCTTGATATAATGCACATCCTGGAGATCTATAGAGCACATCCAGTCATCTTTCTTTAGCAGAGGTACAATGAACTGTACCGTGACAATCCAGAATTTTGTCTGCTTCATAAACTGATTGAGGTGGCCTAGGTCCAAGCATGAACTTAGGTCTCCTGTTTTCTTCAGAATTTAAAAGAAGCTAGAATAGACTCTGAATCCTGAATGGTCTGGAGGGGACCTGCTGAATTACTTTTTTCTAGCAGCTTTCTTACTTCTGCTGCTGCAGATTCCATCTGAATGGGTAGTACATCTGGAATTCTCTTTGCTTCTTCTTCTGTGGAGGGGAAACAAAGGGAATAATGCAGCCTCTGGTAATTATCCTACACACCCATGAACCCATGAATCTTGCGTGATAACTTGCTAGGCTAGAGGTTGCAGGGATAAGCACCCTCCACAACTGCCTCCAGAGTGCAGCAGTACAGGAGCAGGATTTTCTCATTGAAAGAACCATGACCCCCCCCCCATTTCACAAGTCCACCTCTGCCTTTGGGGTGACGTCTATTAAAATTAACCCCCCCACCCGCCCTGGATGACTCTGTCCGCAGGAGCATCTTGGCTGAATCCTTGGGATTTTTCAAAACCGTACCTACCTCCCTTTTTGATTCCTACAAAAGGTCCTCTTGTGGGGTGGAAAAGTGGATTCCAACCAAAGACAGAGTCTTGTCTTGCTTCTCACTCTTGGTGAGAGTTTCTTTCACAGAGACAAACCCTCAAAAGGAGCATTAATGAAGGACATCTTGAAGCATTCAAAGTCATCTCACAGGCACATCCAGGCATGTCAGTGAACAGTAATGCTGGTGCCTACCACCCTGGCTGCACCATTATCTGCACTGGAGAGCAGACGCATGCAATCGTTAGACATAGATTGACGAGTAGACAACTTGAACTCAACTGACTTTTGGATGTCTGCAGGTTGTTTACCTGAGAGAGATTTGGTCAACTCCTTTGTTAAATCGTTCTGAAAACATGTCATAGGAGCAAGGCAATTTAGCACTAAAAGTGGAAAAGTCGCTGAAGCCCATATCTGTTTCCTTAATCTGTCCAAAGCCCTAGATTCTCTATTAGGGGATGGACAGACGTGCTCTCTTCAGAGAGCTCCTTTCTTGCTACTGCTGCATCTACCACGGAACTCTTGCCCTAGTGTGTCCTAGTCCTTGGGGCTACTAAACTTTTATCCAGTTTACTTGTTTTTGGTTCCATCCATACCTACAGAGAAACTAGGTCCGAGTTCATCGGTAGGCATCACCACTCAGGAAGTAGAGGAGCCAGCCCCAAATGCAAGGAACACAGACTCCTCAGGACAGGGAGCTTCAGATGACCAGCCCTCTCATTGTAGGATCAATTCCAGAATGTCACCAAAGGTAATGTCGTCTAGAGAGTATCGTGGAGAACCCCCTTCCACATCAAGGTCTATGTTTTCAGTGACTGACTCCAGTGACAAGTGCAAATGTCTTCTCTTACAAGTCTGTTTCCTTGGCACCTCTTTCATGGGGACTTCTAGGGAAGGCTCAGAACCAGAAGGGGAGCTTGTGTGGCAAGAACGCCCCGAAACTGAAAAAGGCCGACTGTCCCCGTCAGGATGACATGATTTCTATACAAGATCCACAAGAGGTTAGGGAGGAAATGAACAAGGCAAAGACCCTCTTCTCTTGACTTGGAGAAATCCCTTTCAGGTCTCAAAGATGCAATCGGGGCCAAGGAAGAGCCCCTCTGATTTGCAAGAGGAACAAAAAGGATGCCCTCAGTCCTAACTCGCCCCAGCTCCAAAGCCAACAATAATGCTAAGCTGTTGAGTGGCAACACACACACATGAAGGGACAGATCAGGAAACTTTGGAGTCGACTCAGAGCTTCAGCTTAAAGACTTATCGCGATCAGACTGTGCCAGAGTCAAAAGAGTAAAGGAAACTGTCAAAATCGAAAAGGCTGTCAGCTCACATACTGATGTTATAGCAGAAATGCCCACATCTGTGGGTTTCAGACCTGAAAGTCAGACCAGAATGGGAGAAACCAGTGGATGGGCATTTGGGGCTTTACTCAGAGCCCCTGAAGGGGTTGGTGCCAGGATGACCCCCAGCTGAATCAGAGTTTGAAGGAACCTCTGCATCATCCTGTTGAAAACCACTTCTGAGACTCTCCTCAACAAATGGAAGGACCTAAAAGAAGGCAACACTGAAGGTGGTTGAGAAGATCGCCTTTCATGTATGAAAGGGGGAGTGAACTCTGGGGCTCACCAGCTCTGGTGAGAAGCGTGGAGGAGTCTGAGTAGCAGATAAGATCTGCTGAAGATTCGGATCCCAATGCCCAAGTGCTTTTGGACTAAAGGACTCCAATGACCATTTCCTGTTTTTTTCTGCCCTCTTCTCGGATTCTTTCTCTCTCTCTATCTTTTGACTTATCTCTCTCCTTTTCCTTCTCTTTCTCCTTTTGAGACTCATCCTTGCCAAGTTTCCTAACAGACTTCTGGTACAGAAAGTACTGAACTCCCATCTTGGGTGGGAAAAAGGCCTTTCAGAATAAGTTTGTCCCTGTGTCCTTGTAGCACCCTGGGACCAAATGAGGTGCATGCCTCACAGTCCACATCCAGGTGAGCAACCCCCAAGCCATAAACACATAGGGAATGTGGGTCCTGCATTGGCACTTTGAAGCTGAACATTTCTTAAATCCAGCAGTCTTGTCTGACATACTGGGGAGAGAAAGGTATAGACTATCTGCAAAAAAAAAAAACACAGCCAACAATACAGTAACATGATCAAGAAGCAATACCACTACCACAAAAAAAATAATCAAAGCTATCACCACTAACATGGTAAAACAGTAAAAAGAAAACACCCTATATAGCAAAAGGAAAAAGCTATATTTTTTAAAGGGGAGGAGATAAGTAAATGGGAGCTAACACATGCAATAAAGGCTACATATGCAAAGATCTAGAGAATTTAAGCCCAAAAAAACTATCCCTCCAAAAGTTAGAGCCCTTGAAAACCACATCTTTCTGGATCAAGTGGCAAATGAGATACAAGGTACTCTGGGGAACTGAGGGAATTATTGGTAGGGGATGAGTCACAGCCCTAGATCCAAGCTTCTAAAAAAGCACAGGTCAGATCTAGTCAGATCCGATACCAAAGGCTGAAACCGATGAAAACAGTCACTACTGGATCTAATATTACAGAGCTTAACAAAATTTCCAGAGTTAATCAATTTTTCAGCAGGGAAGAATTTTTTTATGGGTGGGACTAGAACTTGTTTTGCAAAAGTGAGGATGTATCAGGGGTCACCGAACACAAAACATAAGAGAAAGCTGCTCGCAGAAGAAATACACGAGAATATTTGGTACAGAAGATATGACAAAGGTTAAAGTACTGCAGAACAAGCAGAACCTCACAAAGCAGAAAGAGGAGCACCTACAGACTATCAGGAAAATAAAACTATTTTGATAGTATGCAAGACTTTAGAGAGGTTTCTGTTAAGCAGCTATTTTTGTTAACTTCAGAGCACAATGACTCAGGCAACAGAAAGTATATAAGATTGCTTGGTAAGTGACAAGAAAAATAACCAAAGCTCCTATAGCTGTACAGTCCTATTGTAGAAATTTTATGAAAATATGTATAAAGCAGTGGAATATGGAAACCAGGAAAAAGAGGAAATGGAAATATTCATGGAAGGCTTAATTATGTCAAAGTTACAGGAAGATGAGGTTTGACATTTAATAGCGAAGATATGAAAATATTAAACAAAAATGATGAAATTTAATCAATCAACAGGGAAGTCTTTAGGTACTGATGGTAATTCCTGTAAAAGTCTGGATTGTTGGGAGGGAAGAACATATCTGGAAGGTTTTGTTTATCTGTATTTTTAAAGGTGAGGAAGTACCAGCATTTTAGAAGAAAGCTGCAGTGGCTGCATTACCCAAAGAGGGCAAAGGCCATTCAGCCACAGCTTCTGCTGACCAATTTCAAACAGAATGGCAAGGGTGTTTACAAAATTAACAGATATGGAAAAGTGTGCTTTTATGGAGGACAGGCAAACATTTCACATTACTGGAACAATGAGGGAAGTAAAATGCAAAACAATGCCACTATTATTGGGGGAGTCCTGATGCAGAGAAAGCTTTGATAGGATCAGATGAGTTTCTATAAGCAGGGCAATGGAATCATTTGCATTCCCTGATAAAATAATAGGGTTAATTAGGAGGATATATAAAGGGTCACAAGACTCTTCTCCAACTTGCTGTGTTTGAACAGAGGAACAGATAAGGATGTCTCTTTTGTCTTTATTGTTTGCTTTATATTTAGAATTACTGACAAAGATAAGGGACTCACAAATTCATGGATATAACTGGCATGGTAATCAAAACAAATTTAGTCTTATTTGTGGATATTTTGTGTATGACAAATCCAGAAAAGAACATTTCACTATAGCATAACATTCTGAGATAATTCTAACAAAGATACAACAAAGGCTGTAGTGGTACATCAAAAGGAGCAGCTAGTGTTTGGTGGTCTGAAGAATTCCTCATGGAAGGGGTACACTTGTCCATTGGAGTTTGTAATCACATTCTATGATATATAATATCCAAGAGTGGATTTTCCATGTAAAAGGCAAACAGACCGGTTTTCTGCAATTTTCTGAGGAAGGTCAGTGAGGGGAGGGGAGGGAGGGAAGGGAAAAAATATATGGGAATGCGAGTCAGTTTTTTTTTTTTTTTTTTTTTTGCGTTGAATGTTAGATCTCAGGGATCCATTACATTTCTTTATGGGCTATTCTTGCCATTTTCTATTAAAATATTCTTTTCCAGCTTTCTGCTGACCAGATCTGAAAGTTTTATGGAAACAGTCCTGGATTGGATGGATAGTTCTTTTGAAATTTAGAAATTTAGAGATAAAGTTTTGTTCCCTTCCTGAGTTTTCCCCTTTCTTCTAGATTTTTGAAAATTTCAGAAGTGCTTGTCTAGAATAACATTTAATAATTCAGCTTTTACATTCCCAGGGAAGGACAGAGATAGAGGACTGAGGTGGAGAAATGTTTTGCTATCTGAACATCATTACTAGAAATATCCAGTTGTATGATTTCTGAAGCATGTTTTCTCATAACAGTATTAAATTGCAGTTGCTACAGAAGCAGTATCCTCGGAATCACAGCCATATTTGATAGTATGCTTAGTTATCCGAGAGGAGGAATTAAGCATTTCCATAAGATTAGACTGCACATCAGAATTAGGAAAAATTGCCAAGGTTTGTCTCGTATTACTACTCAAACCAGATAAAATTAATAACTCTAAAAGCTATGGTGGAAGAGTCAAACACCTTTTGACACATCTATCAAGATCTGCTGTCCTCATCATTGGGAATTGAATTAAAAGAGGGGAACAGTCTTAGTATCTTTGTCAGGATCTAAAAGAATGACAGTTGGGACAGCACAGAGATTTTTTGTATAGGCACTTGTGCATATCAGAAACCCTTTATAAAGCCTGTCTGGCTTTTTAGGGTCCTGAAGTTGAGAATCCAGGGACACTAAAGCAGCGGAAAATGCATCTTCAGGAGTTTCCAGAGCAGGAATAATACCAACAAGCTTAGGGGTACCCATATTCAAAAGCTCACAGTATCTTTTCTCAAAGTCAAGATATATCTTTACCCCCCCCCCCCCCACACACACACACACACACTTAAAGTCTTTCATTTTTAGCAACAGTGTCTTCAAAGAAAGTTTCCTTAAGAAGTAAATCATGGTAACAATTTAAAAATTTGGGATTTCCACTGCTGAGTTTCTAAATGTGGAAAGTGAATGACCAAAAAATCCAGACTTACATATACCAAGTCCAAGACAGCTATTTCTCAGAACATTCCCTTTTCTCCTATTAATGTTTTCATGGAGTTGGTATATATAAGTTTTGGGACTGAGGGGTACAGTGAATATTGTCCCCTCAAATAAAAAAGTTTATAGAAGAAGAATGATGTTCGATATTCTCTTTTCTGTACTTTTGGTCTTTTTTTTTTCAGTTTTACAGAACTCGGCAATGAGAGTCTTGGGATTATAGTAGAAAGTCAGGAATCAGAGGATAAAAATCATCTGTGCCAGATTCACATCTCTTGGGAGAAGGAATATGAGAGGCATAATCTAGCCTTTTTTGGTTCAAATACAATAATTTCTCTTCTGAGGAAGAGGAAAACACTTTTTCTTTTTCAACTAGGAGGAAGGTTGCAGACACACAAGACTGAATTGCTTTAAAAAGACCATGAGTAACTTGAACCAGTCTTCCTGTCTGTCTGTTCTCTTCTGAGTACATTTCCTAAACGTATCCAGGAATATGGTCTTTGGAGTGGAAGCCATAGGTCTGACTGCCATAAGCTAGTCTCTTACATCCTCTCTGATCTAAAATTGATGGATACCTCCCTCACCTTCAGATAAAATAATTCTAGGTTCATCTTTCTCATCTGTCTTAGTCTCACTGGATGTGCAAGTATCCTGAGCCACAGCAGCCTCCAAAAGGAATACACTAGAGGGAACGGAAGAAACAGGACAACTGTCCAGGACTGCAAATGCACCTTGATGGATTTGTCAGTTTCAGAATGAAAGAGGGGAGGGCATCATATTAATCACCTCTCTCAAAGATTTTCTTTTTATCCTGAGGGAGAGATCTGCGAAGAATGATGCCATAATCATAATGATCAATATATTTGCTCTCTAAACAAGTCCAAAAGGTTTTAAGCTAACTTACAATAATCTTAAGAGTGAACTGACATATTCTACAAGATTTATTGTTAAGCCTGTAAGTAAAACAAATTGTTTAGGAAGTCATATGGTATCTGATGCCCAAAGTCACATTTTTCACATTTTCTTTGATAGACTTAAGAAATGTTCATACACATAATGTTGTAAAGAGATAGGATAGGTCCTCAATGGGTTCTTATCTGCCTAAACACTTTACACTGAAGCCAACCAAACAGATAAACTGACTGCATATCTCTGACAAACGTTGGCATATATGGACTAGCAGTAAGAAAGTTCTGAGTTTTCGCACATCCATAAATCCCTTTTACACTAGCACATTTTCTCTTGCTAAGGCAGACAAATGGCAAGCACAGAAAGTATCTAATCTTTACAGATTGTCTATAGGTTTGGCATCCTTAGCAGAAGATTTCCCATCTGTAAGGAATACTGCAAGAGTGATCTTATGAAGATCATCACTGATTCCAAGCATTCTCAAGCAAACTACAATTGGGTGCCATGCATTTCGGTGAACACCCATAACGCTGTAGTGAGAACAACAAAACCATTTATTTATTATTTCATTAATGAACAGACCAGTTTCTGCAAATCCATGCCTTCATCAGTGTTAAAAGTTCCAAACAACGATGCCACATTAAAATATACCAGTGATAGAAAACCATTAGAAAATCTCCACCAATTTAAAAAGATAGCATCACTTCACTGAGCCTCGGTGAAAATAAGGCCCCCAGTCTCGCTATCCAGGAATATTAGTTATTATTCAGGATGCCAAGCCAACCTAACTTATTACATGAATCTAGACTAATCCTGTCAGTAATAGTGAAATTAAACACAGCAGAAGGATGTTTCTGAACATGCTTATATAATGCATTCGACAGGCAGCAGTTTCTGATATCACTCATATGCTCAAAAATCCAAGTTTTAAGTTGTCTGTACGTCTGTCCTACACAAAAAGCTGAACATGTACAAGTAGCTAAATAAACTACCCAATCAGAACAGCAAGTACCAAAACAAAGGATATCAAAAAATTTGGGGGTATTCCTAGATGGAAATTGTTTTGTTTTTAAAACATACTTGCATACAAAACAGTGCCCAAATGGTTGGCAGCCCACAACAGGGATGCAGTCTATTATTGCCTGGGCATCCATTTTAAGTCTAACACTTTTGTTACAATGATTAATAGTTTGTCCTCTTCTATAAGAAAATAAATAACCTGCAAGAACTTTTAACTCAGATATTTTATCTGTCATAAGGATGTCCCAGTGTTTGTAAATGAGACGCTTGAAAAACCCTGTATTACTGCCAGTCAGTCATCAGTCTAAAAGCATCATCCCTGAATTTATATTTTTTATAATGCAACAACTCTGTTCTATCAACTTCTCAGGCAGTCTCTTGGGTGGTCATAACTTACTTATAATTATACCACCTGTCATAAAACCTTCTAACCAAATCAAGTTCATGTGTCTTACATTCAGCATCTGAGGAACATACTGTATGAATTCTTAAAAACTGTGATTTGGGAATATTGCGGACAATGTGGGATGAATGTCAGATAGTAGCATGTAAAAATGTGTTAAACTCAGTTTTTTCCTGTGCGTGGTAGTGTTTAAAGTGTCATCATTGTTCTTCGAGATGGCAACATCCAGAAAAGTGAGGCGTGAGAGATCATACTGAACACTAAACTGTATACCCCACTTATTTTCATTAAAATATTTTACAAACTGATCCAAATAAGTTAAAATCAGACTTCCAAACAAGCCAGCAATCATCCAGGTATCTATACCATATATCTATGGACTCCAAAAAAATATGAGTAGCATCATAGATAATCTGCTCCTCAAGAAAACTCATAAATAGGTCAACATAAATTTGAGCAAAAGATGCTCCCATGGCAGTATCCTTAAGCTGTAAAAAACATTCTCCATTAAAATAAAAGACATTTAGTGAGAACATGTCCTGCGAGGCAGATTAAAAATGTATTGAATCTGGGGCCATACAATGCTGAATGATTTAACCAATAATCCAATGCCATTAATCCAGACCAATGTGGAATACTGGTGTACAAAGATGCAACATCTAAAGTGCACATACACCAACACATCTCCAACTGAGTATCTTGAATAATATTCAAAAACTGGCTGGTATCTTGTATACGCGAACATACATCATTTAACACAGGGCGTAGATAATAGGTAAGAAAGACAGACAAGGTTTCAGTCAAACAGCCACGACCAGAAACAATGGGTCTGCCAGAAGGGTGTGTGAAATTTTTATGTATTTAAGGGAGCAGATAAAAATATTGTGGGGTGGGATCCTGGACTGTAATTTGAAAAACAACTTGCTTCAAAATGATCCCTTCATCCAAAGCCATCTTCAAAAAACAGTCAATATCACGTTTAAACTTCAAAGTGGGGTCTAGGATCATGTTTTGATTAAAAACAATTGTCAGAAAGATGTTTATTATGCTTCTGACAAATACATGATCCAATCCCAATCCCAAACTACCATAGCCCCACTTTTCTCGGCTGTATTAATAACCACATTTTTATTGTCCCTAAGATATATTAAGGCCTGTTGTTCAGCCTTGGGAAAGGTTATGTTGTACAGGTTATGTGGCATTGTTGCTTGAAACTTTAACACTGATGAAGGCATGGAGTTGCCAGAACGGGTTTGTTCCTTAATGAAGTATTAAATAAATGGTTTTGCTGATATGAAGTGCTGGCTGCTGCTGTTTCGACCCATCATTTTGCCTTTGCACTTGGCTATACTTGCACGGGTAGTCAGTGGCTGTAGTGAGAACAAACAACAGGGTTCTAAACTTGCAATGACTGGCTCCTACTCTGATCACTGAAAGATAGCCAAGGCATCCTGAAGGTTCAAGCAGTATATACAATCACCTTCCTGAAAGCATGGAAAGAGTGACTGTGTCAAGATCACCCAGAATCTGTTTTTCCTTACATAAAGATTTAGATCCCTGAGGTCCACAACTGGCTTGAGGTTCTTTGTCTTTTTGAGGACAAAAAGAATCTGAAATAAATCCTGGACCCTTTCTGATCTGCTAACACCTCCTAGATGCTCTTGGAATTAGCATAAAACATATTGCATAGCTTTTGGAAATTATTTCTCTTGCTTCATGTATAATTTACAACGGTCAGCAATGCAGGTGGAAAAAGGCATACAAGACCCTTGAATGCCTGCAGAGATTGATGGGACATTTTTCAGGGGGTGCTGTAGCTGACTCCTAGACAGAGGGCTATGGAACCACTAGCCTGACTGGCCATCTCTAGGGAAGCATCCACTGGGGGAAAAAACAATCACAGGAGCTTCTGTCTGACTGCGACTTGAATGGTCTACTTCTGAATCTGCAAAACCATAAGATCTTGGCACCTCTTTTGTTTCTGGCAAAAGACTATTGTGGGGTGCAGAACTTTACACCTCAATAGCTGTGTGCGTGTTCTCCTCCTATTCACTCTTGAACAACTTCGCTTTCACCTGAAGTCCAAAGAGTCAAAAACCATCAAAGGGGCTACTGGCAAAGGACACCTTGAAGTTTACTGAAAATCCACATAAATGGAGTCAGGCCTACCTCCTCAAGGCAATATCTGTCCCACCTGCTCTTCTCCATCTGCTGTATTATTTATCAGCCTCATAGACAGTGACATAATGCTTGACAAAGATGCCACCTGCAATTCTAACTTATGAAACACATTACAGTGTGTCAAGCATTTTCCCCACTAAGAGACACTGAAAAAAGATGTTTCAAGTACTGCACAGCCCTTGTAACAAAACTCCCAGGTGCAGAGATGCACTTAGCCATGCAATCCATAGCTTGAGAATTCTAATCTAGAGAATGAATTAAGAGGTTCTCCTCTGAGGAGACTCTCTTGATGGCAGCCGCCACCACAACAGTCCGCAAGGGAAATTTTACTTTAGTGAGGTCTGTCTTTTGGAGGCCAAAATATTTTCTCCCATTTTCTAGGAACAGATTTAGCCATGGTGGGCTCTTGCCACACACTGTCCATGACCAAACCAATCATGTAATTGGTGGGAAGAAACATGCACACTGGACCAAAAAGCCTCCTGAAAGATCTCTATCAAGGCAGGTGGGATCTACAAACTAGGAACTGTTGTAGCTCATCAATTCCAGGATCTCACAGACAGGATTATGAAGAAGCCACCTTTTTGTTGAGCTCATCATTTGTAGTGGTAAAAACTGTTGGGAGAGTCAAGGCTCTTCCGCTTGCACTTCCTACTTCTCAGAACACTCAGGATGGATTCACCCAAGCATTTGGAAAAGGATTCTTCTCCAGACAGTGTTAATCTGTAGACATTTGGAGACTTTTCTGTGACAGGTACGATTAGAATAAGGATAAGACACCCAATATCTCAAACTGAGCAGCATTGCAGTGTGAAACTTAAATCTAAGGCACCTCCGTGATTTATTCATCTATTGACCTTTGATTACCAGGAAAGTCCAACTGGGTAGAAGCCCATTTTTTTGCAGAGGCCCGGACCGAAAAGCTCCAAATATGTCAGATAACCAGTTAGGTTGCCTTGGAACAGTTTCTCCAAACTTGGCTACCAGAGTCAAAACTGTCAGTCCCTGTCACTGACCCCCCCCCCCCCATGAAGTCAAAGCAGAGTTGATAGGACCATAAAATACTAAAAACTGGTAAAACTAACTACAGTTGTGTATTTACATAAAAAAAAAAACAAATAAAAAGTACTTATTTCACACTTTAAGCAAAGTAATGAAGAAAAAAACTATCAAGCTGAGGGGATAAGCAGTAAATGAGATCTGGACAAGACAGGGAAGAAAGGTGCATTGTGGAAATAAGGAGTGGACCTCAAACTTTTGAAGAAATACTGAATATGCCAAATCAGTCCAGCTAGCATTGAGCAGTCGTCCTGTTTTAAGTGACCAGAATGGGTACCTTAGCAATAAATTGTTCCACACCATAGATATGGCTAAGGGAAAGACACATTTTTTACCATTTTGTTTCCTTGAAGTCTGCTGCCCCTTCTGTGAAACTCGTGACTTATTAAACAAAATCAGATGTAGCCAAAGCCTATTTTGCCTGGTTGAGCTTATAATATCCTTAGTGGTGCGCATACCACCCAACTGTACTGATCTGATCAATATTTACCAGTTTTGAGGGCAAAATAATGGGGTGCCACAAATTTCTGAGTGGTCCCTTTAATTCCCAATTTTTTTTAATTTTTATTTACGACTTTAAGTTCAACTAAGGACTCAAACTGTGGCGTGAGATTTAAAAAAATTAAAAACAAAGTTCAGCC